>NW_022196914.1:16328642-16337993 GCF_008632895.1 Mastomys coucha
AAAAAAAAAAAAGAAGAATGGAAATCAGCAGCTGCCTGGTGAGGGGGCTGGGGCTGGGGTGTGGATAATCTCTAGAAAGTCCCAGAGATGTGGGACAGCAGAGTCTCCCAGGAGTCAGTGTGAAAGGCCTTATCCAAGATGTCTAACAGTAGAGTCATGGAACCTGAAGAAGCTACCTTCTATACCAAGGCTGGATACCCAAATGGAGGGATAATGGCACCAACCCTGTCTAAAAGAAATGCACACACAAAGACGGAGCAGAGACCAAAGAATGGCCAACCAATAACCAGCCCAACTTGAAATCCATCCCATGGACAACCACCATTCTCTGACACTATTAATGATACTCTATTATTCTTGCAGACAGGAACCTAGCATAACCGTCCTCTGAGAGGCTTCACACAGCAGCTGATGGGAAACAGATGCAGGTAGCACAGCCAAACTTGGGACTGAGGTCCTGGACACTTATGGAAGGATTGAAGGCCCTGAAGGGGATAGGAACTCCACAGGAAATCTAACACAGTAACTAACCTGGATCCCTTGGAGCTCTCCCAGACTAAGTCCCCAACCAAATAGCATGCATGGGCTGGACTAAGGCCCCTGGCATACATGTACCAAATATGCATCTCAGCCTCCATGTCAGTAATTCAATAGGCTAAAGCTGTAGCCTGACTGTGGAATCCACCCTCCAACAGGCTGCTTTGAGTGGCCTCAGTGGGTGAGGATGTGCCTAATCCTGCAGAGATTTGATGCTTCAGAGTTGGGGAGGGATACTCAGAGGAGGTCCACACTGTCAGAGGAGAAGGGGAGGGGGAGGGACTCTTTTGGCAGGGAAGGATGGGAGAAGCATTTGAGATGTAAATAAATAAAAAAATTGGAAACAGGTTTTAATTTTGTGCTGACTAAAAACTACAGGCTGATCTTGGCAATTAAATAAATGTGCCCACATAATACTGAAATATCTCAAATACCAAAATTATCCTACATTTCTCCCAGTAACAAGTTTTGGGAATTAAAATGTATTTAAAATGACTTCTGCATGACCAATAATTTTAGACTATTTGGTCCATAACATTTTATAGTTTATACACTCATCCTCTCATTCTCATCACTTTGTCAGGTCTGTTGTTTGTTTTTGTTTCCTGATGGGAGTTATATAATATTTCCAATTACCAGTCATTTAACTTTACTCTTTTTTTTTACTAAGCAAAGTTAATTTTTTTGTTTGTTTGTTTGGTTGGTTTTTTGTTTGTTTGTTTGTTTTTGTTTTTCGAGAAAGGGTTTCTCTGTGTATCCCTGGCTGTCCTGGAACTCACTCTGTAGACAAGGCTGGCCTTGGACTCAGAAATTCACCTGCCTCTGCCCCCAAGTGCTGGGATTAAAGGCGTGTGCCACCACCACCCAGCAGCAAACTTAATTTGAATAAATATATTTATGAAGGGTACACTGAGGTAAATACCCAGAACTGTGTCTGATTCTTTGAATTTCACACTTCCGGGACATAGTCTTAAAACCTGTCACTTTTGTCCTGTATTCACTGATAATACTTATCACAATACTGGCTAACATTCTGCCTTGTCTACTTACCATATGAATGATCCTTATCAATTCAGACATAATAACACAATAAATTTTCAGAAATAAACAGAAGTATTACATTTTTCTATTTTTACATAGGAATACACTCTCACCAAGAGATTGACATTTAATCACAATGGCAAAACAATTAAGTTGATGCACAGGAGTTGGAAGCCACCTGTTTGATGCAGAAGGCCACTTTATCAGATGTGATTGACAAATCCTTGAGGTTTCTCTCCAGTTGATAATGCTATCTATAATTCCCTGCTTCCCTATATCTCAAGAGTCTCCTCAGCCCAGCCTCCTGCATTTCAGTCACCCAGATTAGAGGTCACTCCAAATAGTTCCAAAATAGACTGTTTATTGTTTGGAATGGTTTGAATTATTTTCCACATATAAGTAGCAATCTTAATTTTTCTTTCTTTGACATGTCTCTCTTACATTTTAGTTCATAAACAGGATTTCCAGTAGTTATTGGCCATACCTATCCACATGAATGCTGTACTTTCTTCCTCTCTTCTACATAGTTAAATCTAAAGATGTTAACTTTATGGTTAGTACAAAATATCATTATATAGAAATAGTTCCCAGGACTACTCATTGCCTGCATTCCAGAGTCACTTGAAACACATCTTTTGGAGCTACCACATTTTCTCTCCACTTCTGTCCTTTTTCTCAGAACAACATACATTCCCACTTAGTGTTCACACACATGACTGATCATTCACTATCATTTTCATAGAAAATTCTCTTGATTCTCCTTTAAAAGGAATGTCTTCTGTTTTCTTAAGGTAGTAGACATCATTGCCCTCTTTATATAATATTAAGTTAGCTGTTAACCTATACACTTAGCTCAGAGTATGAATACTTATAGAAGTCAGTAGAGATGGAGATCATCTTGGAATATTTGTAACCCAGAAAATGATGATGTGGCATTTTTCAGGTATGCCTGAACTGAAATAGAAAGCTCATCAGAGTTCATAAAATGAGATTGAAGGGAATAAGTGTATAAGTAGTTATTAAAGGAGGGCTTATGCACTTTATACTTTGGGTTATCTATGTTTAATGTTAAATCTATAAATTTTGCCACATTGTTTATACTACTTTGGTTTCTGTTTCTTGCTCTGTGACAATGAAAATAGGATAAAGAGAAGAAAGATATGTTGTGGCTCACTTTACCAAGAGATTCCAGTCTGCCCTAGAGGGAGAGATCTCAGAGAAGCGCAGTGAGGCAGGAACATGACTCAGAACTCCTAACGTTGGGCTTGGACAGAAAAATGGTGCTAGTGGAACCTTCCAAGGATTGCTCCAAGTGACATTTCTTCAAGCTAAAACCAGTTTCCAAAGGTAGCAATATCTCTGAATCCTACACTACCAGTTAGGGGCCAGTTATTTAAATACATGAGAAAATGAGGTTTGTGTTGGCTAATTTGATTGTCAAATTATCTATATCTAGAATCTAAGATCCAAGTTACTGAGCATGTTTGTGAGGAATGTTCTTTTCTTAAAATTTTATTTTATTGTTTACTTATTCACTTTACATCCTGATCATTGCTCCCCATCCCAGCTATCCCCTTCCACAATCCTTCTCTCAACCCTTCCACTTCTCCTCTGAGCAGTTGGGGTCCTCCGTGGGTAGCCCCCACCCTGGCACTTCAAATCTCTGTAAAGCTAGGCTCTTCCTCTCCCACTGAGGCCAGACAAAGCAGCCCAGCTAAAAGAAGATATCCTACATACAGGCAACAGCTTTCGGGATAGCCCCTGCTCCAAAAGTTTGGAACACTCGTGAAGACAAAGCTGCTACATATGTGCAGGAGGCCTAGGTCTAGCCCATGTATGCTCTTAGGTGGGTAGTTCAAACTCTGAGAGCTCTAAGGTTAGTTGACTCTGTTGTTCTTCCTATCGAGTTCCTAACCTCTCCAGATCCCACAATCCTTCCTCCTATTCTGCCATAAGGTTCCTCAAGTTGCATCTACTCTTCGGCTATAGTTGAGTGTGTCTGTCTGAGTTTCCTGATGAGTGGAGCCTCTTAGAGGACAACATGCTAATGTCTGTCCTTAATAAGCTTATTTATGAAGCAGAAAAGAAATTCACCTTCTGATGGTAATACACCTAAAAACAAAACAAAACAAACTAAAACAAAAACAAAAGACAAAAAGACAAAACAAAACATGAAAGTGAATTTTGTTGTTGTTGTTATTGTTTTTACATTTTTCTGCCCATTATAATGCTCACTGAGAAGTTTGTCTATCTTGTTGCTGCAGTTGTTATCAAATCCAACTTCATCAGGATGTCAACAGAGACTGAAAACAACTGCCTTCTTACAGGCCTCCATGTCATTTAGGGCCATTTTTGAATTGCTCAGACAAAAGAACTGGAGACTAAACAACTGCTGGACTCTTGTCCTCTCCATTGTGAAACAGACATTGTTGGAATGCTCCGAGCATATAAAGCAGTTTAATACAATCATTTATGTTCCATAGGAGAACACTTACAAAGATAACTCAGTGAAAGCTATCAGATTCAAAAAAGTAGGGAGCAGATAAATCTAAAACATAATGAATAATTATTAGTTTCCAAATCTCTCTCTCTGTCTCTCTGTCTCTGTCTCTGTCTCTCTGTCTCTGTCTCTGTCTCTGTCTCTCTCTCTCTCTCTCTCTCTCTCTCTCTCTCTCTCTCTCTCTCTCTTTACCCCATTCTCTTTATATATCATCCAGTATTTCTATAATAGCATCAAATAAAATTATTGGTCTATGTTTTAAAACGGAACTTAAATATGTTCAAAATAAATTCATTTATAAGAACCATTTGGTGAATCATTTGATTTTGCTTTCCTAAAAAATCAAACTATAATGTCATGTTGACCATCTACTCCAGGGTATGTGGTCTCCCTTTAAGAATGCCTTCTTTGCACAGTGAGATATCCATAGAGAACACCTACTGGTGAATTATTGGCCTTTCCATTGGGAGACAGATATTACTGGACTGTTTGGAACATTAGTTTTTTAATCTTTTATTTATTTATTTTACACTCTAGATTTTAGTCCCCGCCCGGTCCACCCTCTGACTGTTCCACATCCCATACCTTCTCTTCACCCCAGTCTCCACAAGGATGTCCCCACTATTCTTATCAGGTAGTCTAATAAATCAGTTCTGTTCCTTTAGAGAATACTGACTAAGACAAGAAACAAATTGGAATGATATCTAACAATGATCCAATAAAGAGGAGTATATTTTACAGATAGTTTATCAATGGGAACAGTTTATTTTATTTTTTTATTATTCCCTAGACCTCTGTTTGATTTGTAATGTGAGGTAGAAAGGGTGGGAAACTGGATGAGAGAGAATGTGGGGAGGAATCAGGAGGAACTAGAGGAAGGAAAACCATTATCAGATTATATTGTATGAAAAACTATTTTCTATTAAATATAAAATGATTTCAAAGGCAACACTTAAGACAAGCATATTAATAAACAGAAAAAAACTGTGAATGAATGGGAGTAGAATTAAATGGAGAATTTATAAATGAGTTAGAACTTCAAAAACAGAAACTGCCTCATTAACTCTTTGTAAATGAACATTATTTCCATTTACAATAATAAATAGTGAAACAACTATCATGTGTCTTGAGTAGCTTACTCAAATCCAAATTCTCATTAGGTTTCACTCTTACCACAGGATATGTATGTGTAGACTACAGAGCTGTTTACACACACATAAACACACACACACACACACATACACACACAGATAGGGAAAAGGTAATGGTTTCATAATAGCTTGAACAATATAGATATAATTTATGCTACTTTACATATGTACCAGAAAAAGTAGGTAAAATGTTGTTTTATTAAACACTACACAATATAATATTTAGAAGACGTAGAAATGAGTTCTGTGATTATCATGCAAAATATTCATCATTCCTCCTATATGATACAACATATATTAAATCACCCTTGATTCAATAAAATTATAGTCACAAAAGATTAAGTTAAACTCAAGTAAGAATGTGACTGAGTGTATGAAAATTCAACTTTATATAATTATTATTATAATATTTAAGGTTAAGCAGTCATATATAGGTTCATGACCTGATTTTATATATAGTAATATTGATACATGTTATAACTAGTGTAAATATAAAACAAAATAATAAAACTTTTTAAGCTTTTAGGTTCATGAATATCCATCATTGACATTAATAATGTTAAAATGTAATAGAGGATCTATAATAATTATTTATTCTAGTTATTATTTTTCTGTCAAGCATATGTCTAGTTTAGTTAACTAAGGCTGCCAAATCTATTCTAAGCTTTAGTTAGTTTGGATAATTTTAGATCATATCCTTGGATAATAATGATATCTGTAAGTTTATTAATACTGGAAATGCATAAATAACAGTAACTTCAGTAGAATCCTATCATTCTACTGAGATGAGAATTAGATGAATAGGTGATGAACTGAAATGAGAAGGGAAATGAAAAGGAACCAAGGAAAAGTGCTGCAGGCCGGCCAGCCTTGGCCTCTCAACATGTGGTAGAAACAGGGTCTTTCTTGGTCAGGTCGGCAAGACTTCAATGAAGGAAAAATAACAGACATGACACAAGGAAATGCATAATCTGAATGTATTTTCTTAAAATTAAGCATCTGACCTTTATGGTCATTACAAATGAAAAAGAAAAGTTAGGTGGCTCAGCAGTCAAGCTACATCTGAGACTATCTAAAACACACTAAGTCTGAAACAGCAGCCATTTCCTCTGGACCGGTGCAGCAGCTCCAGGCTCTGAGCATGCTCTGGCCTACATGGCCTGGCCAGAATCCCTTGGGTCTGCGGGTGAGCCAGCCAGGAGGGTAGAGGCTCAAATCTCCAATGCTCCAGAGTACACTGTCACACACACACACACACACACACACACACACACACACAAAGCTCAAGGTCTTGCCCATCCTTAGTAATCGCCCACTATGCTAATCTTCTGGGCTAGCAGAGGTAAATCCCAGGGGTCCCATTTTTCTAAGCCCTGGGAGTATATTAACTGCTATACTGACTGAAAAATTGACCTTGCCCTGGGATTATCAACTCCTATTCACTAAGATTCAATGCCCTACCCCCCTTCACTAGCTCCCTAACAATGCCAGAGGCAATTAGTCTGAATGTGTAACATTACCTGCGAAATTCCAAGCCAGGGTTTGGCTAGGATGTTGGAACATTGGTAGAGGTCAGAGAGCAACGTTTAATTTTGTTTAGCTATTATAGTAAATCATATTTTGGGGGACACCTAACATGCGAGACTATCGCAAGAACATATCTGGGCTACCTCTGAGTTAGGGGTTGCAGGAGACTGGCTTCCTTGAAGCTTTTTGCCTCACAAATTGCTGTCACACAAAGTGTGCATGGCAGAAAAGTCAGTAAAAGTTTTAATATTCCAACTCTTGTCACCTTTTCATTTATATTTGAAACATCTCACAGACAAAGACATGCAAAAACCCAAGAAAAATGGAAAGAAAAATAATCTTCCTATCATTATAAACAGATAAGGCCATAACTATATTTGATTTTCTTATAAGGAAATGAATAGATAAGGCCTCTTAGGTAGTCCATCTAATGATATCAGTATTCTACTATACAGGCAACTGACAATCTATTCTATATGGAGTCTTCAATTATAGTGTTCCATTTAGCTATGCAAAATGATGTAACATTATATGAGATAGTGTTTATAATATTTTGAGCAATTCAGAGAATACATCTCAGATATAATCTTTATATTACAGCCCCTTAATAAGTTTTGTAATGTCTTCCCTGCATTACTTTTTTCTTTATAATAATATATGACTTCCTTTTTCCTTATATCTTAAAATAATTTGAATTGCATTTTCACCAAAATCAAATTACCTTTGAATCTCAAAAGATGAGAAACTAGTGCTTTATAAACCTGGATTCTAAAACATTTCTCCTCAAGATATCAAAATATTATTTAAAATTAATAATTTTATTATCAAAACTCTCATATATTCCATATTACCAACTTCATGACCAACAGTTTATACAACAACATTTTCCCCTTAATCTTGAATTGCATTACTCTCCCTAACATGACCTGCTTTCATTGTGTCAGTTAAAATCCATAATTTTTCTCTCATACAATATTATGGAAGCAGGAATTTTCATCTACTTAAGATTCTACTATGCAAATATTTGTTCTAAAGGCAATTTATTTTGATTGATTACTATAAATATTTATACTTTCAGTTTACTCATGATTAAAAATTCATAGATTATTTTTTTATCAGCAGGTACTAGATTTATTCATAGATATCAATTTTTCAGATTTTAAGGTTATTACCTACCCTTCCTACTTATCTCAATAAGTTTAAATATAACTTTAAATGTGTATATATAGATTAGTATTTAAATAATTTATTGTCCATGAGAGATCCAAATGACAATTCTAAACAGGTGACAATCAAAATTTTGTCTCCTATTCTGCAATATCATATTAAATTAATTATATTCAGCTGACAAGTATCTAATCTTAAGGCGTATTTCACCAGTATCATTTTTGTCCACTACAATCTGACCTGTATTCTCTAAAAGTAGCATTCATAGAGAGTCTTTTCTTAACAGATTTTATGAATCCTAAGTCCTGTATGTATTGATAGTAATTATACTCCTACAGTAATTACATAAAATCAAAACCTATGTATCAGAATTAAGTTTTTTTCTTGGTTATATGAACTTTTGTATACATTTTCTGACTAGAGAGTGTGCAAGTCTTTAATCCTCATAAAAATTTAAGATGAGCACAATTTGTAAATATAGATACTTTTCTTTCACATTCTAATTGTATTAAGTTGGCTTATGAGTACACATACCAATACAAATAATCATGATAATCTGCTTGATTTTTCCTAAGGTGAAATAGTACTGGTTAGTTTATCAAGCTGTTAAATCATCAGAATAACTAACTGATTGCATATGTGCATATGTATTTCTACAGATATTATCATCTTGCAGATCCTTGTTTACCAAAGTCCGTACAGATAAGAAATTAATACTTTCCAAAATACTTCAGTCTTTATTGCTATATTCTGACCCTCTTTATCTTTAAGATTATTACTTCATCATTGTCTTTTTAAAAAGATTATAGTAATGTAACCACAGATGTATTTGGTTTGGTTTGGTTTCTATCATTTATTTTTATTTTTATTATAAAATGGATATATATGAGTTAAATTATACAAATGTTTGTTTTGTATTGGGTCAGTGTAATTTTAAATCCTGAGTGACAAACTTTAGTTGTAATGCTGACATACTCTCACTTTTTTTCCACTTTATCTTGTGACACAAATCTTTAACAATTTTCTGTGCCTTCTTGCCTTGCACTGCTTTGGCCACTTTTAAAATAGCATTTAGTATTTGGCTCAGTAAAATAAGAAATGATGGGAGACACAAAGCACCAATTTTATATATCTTGCCACCAGATCAAACATCCATTACTGGCTTAGTGTTACCTATGAATAAGTTGGGCAGTTTACACTGACATCCCAGGGGAATCCTCAAAAAAATCCAAACTGTTGCCAAGGCTGTATATTACACTCCACAACTGGCATCAAGGTCCATTGCTGAAGACAAAACCTACACAACTCATTTGAACATGGAGATGTCAACCTGGTGCCTACAAGGATTTCACCACTATCTTTATTGTCCTTGGTATGGGAAAAAACTCTGAACACACTTACAAGAAAGAAATGTCTCTAAAAACTAAA
>NW_022196914.1:16338178-16382288 GCF_008632895.1 Mastomys coucha
AAAAAGTCATTCATAAACCATTTTATCTTAATGATGTCCTTCCTGCAAGTTACACTTGGGCAATTTTAACACAAAGCTTGTGGTATAACCAACAATATCTGATTGACTTAAGTCACACTCCTAGAAATGGATCCCAAGACTTCCTGGATGACCAGGAACCAGAGAAAAGATAGCTAAAGAACATGTGGTAAAATCAAATACCACTGTTCAATAATGGCATATAACAATAAAATGATCAGTAAGCTATTCTTATTCTCATGCATCAATCCTTTTCTCTGCGAGTATCAGGAACACTTCTTTCTGCATCAGAAGTGGACAAATACAAAGACCTACAGTTAGATATTTTGTAGGGAATAAAAGAACGGAAGGCTGTCCAGAGACTGTCCTACCTGGGAATCCATCCCACATACAGATACCAAACCAGACACTATTGTGGATGCCAAGAAATGCTTGCTGACAGGAGCCTGAGATAGCTGTCTCCTGAGAGGCTCTCCCAGAGCCTGACAAGTACCGAGGCTGATGTTCACAGCCAACCATTGGACTGAGCACGGGGTCCCCAACAGAGGAGTTAGAGAAATGACTTAAGGAACTGAAGGGGTTTGCTACCCATGCTACCCATAGGAAGAACAACAATGTCAACCAGCCAGTACCCCTAGAACTTTCAGGGACTAGACCACCAACCAAAGAGTACACATGGAGGGATCCATATTCAGCTGCGTATGTAGCAGAGGATGGCGTTGTAGATATCAATAGGAGGAGAGGTCCTGTGAAGGCTCCATACACCAGTGTAGGGAAATGCCAGGATAGGGAAGCAGAAGTGGTTGAATGGGTGTAGGAGCAGCCTCATAGAAGCAGGGTAAGGAAAGATGGGATGGGAGTTTGCAGAAGGGAAACCAGGAAAGGGGATAACATTTGAAATGTAAATAAAGAATATCAAAAAAGAAAAAAAAAAGGAACACTCAGCACTAAAGGGTATAGTCTTTGTAATTCTTTCCCTTGGGCCTCAGGAAACATCTCTGAAGAGAAGGCAGGAAGAGTTTAAGAGTAAGAGGCGAAGGAGAATGTCAAGTAAACAATGTCCTCAGAACTGACATGAGCAAAGATAATGTGAACTTATAGAGACTGAGGCACCAGGTGCAGCGCCTGCATTAGTCTACCCCATGTCCTCTGTGTTTTTACAATTTTGTTTTATCACGTATTATTTTATTTTGTTTTATTTTTTCATTATCCCGTATAGTCCTGTTTGTTTTCTAATGAGAGACATAAATATTATGAATCTAGGGAGGAACAGAGAGGAACTGGTGGAGAGAAAACATAATCAGGATATATAATATGTGAAAAAAAATCTATTTTCAGTAAAAGACAAAAAGAAAAAACAATAACCTTTACTAGTTAGTTTTTATTTTTTAACTTCTGTCTATTTAATGAATAATAAATATTAAGCATTCTTTTATTTTCAATAAAAAATAGTTACACTATTTATCCTCAGGCTGAAAAATGAAAGATATGTTTAGTTTTTTCTTTATGACATTAGCATTCATCTATATGTATTATTACTATTAGTATATTATAAAGTACAAATTGGATGTATTTTAATTATTTTATATTCATCAGTTTTTTCTTTTTTTTTTCTTTCTTTTTTTATTTTTTATCAAGACAGGTTTTCTCTGTGTAGCCCTGGCTGTCCTTGAACTCACTCTGTAGACCAGGCTAGTCTCAAACTCAGAAATCTGCCTGCCTCTGCCTCCCAAGTGCTGGGATTAAAGGTGTGAGCCACCACCGCCCGGCATATTCATCAGTTTTTGTCTCTCTGTGTGTATGTGTTTGTGTTTGTGTGTGTGTGTGTGTGTGTGTGTTAAAAAATCTAATTTGGCAATTTTGCATTACTCTGAGATAAAGTAAAACTTGAATCATTGGAAATATTTTGCTAGACTGGTCACTTTTGTGTTTTATAACTTTTATGGTTAGGTAGGACAATGATTACATTTATACCATCCAAAATAATAAGAACTGGTCATCAAGAAAATGGGCATCCAGTTCAATTTCAACTTAATTTCCTATGTTTGTGTTCTAAGTGTGTGGTAGCTTTAAGAATGGGCCACACCTTAAAATTATGGGAAGCATGAATCCTCCACAGGATCAAGCACCTCCCCGCTCATTGATGCCACATAAAGCAATCCTGTGCTACATATTCAGATGGACATATCCATGTATACTGTTTGGTTGGTGGTTTACTTCCTGGAAGCTCTGAGGGGTGTGGGTCTGGTTGGTTGATATTGTTGTTTTCCCTTTCAGCTCCTTTAGTCCTTCCCCTAACTATTCCATTGATAAGGGAAATCATTTCATTGTGGCTGGCTTAGTTTTAAAAGTTCAGTCAATTATCATCATGGAGGGAAGCTTGGCTGTATGCATACCACCATGGTGTTTAAGAAACCCAGAGTTCTACATCTTGATCCAAAGGCAACCAGCAAGAGGACTGTCTTCTGCAGACAGCTAGAAGGAAGCTCTCTTCCATATTGGGCAGAGCCTGAGTATAAGAGGTCCCAAAGCCCATCAACACAGTGACACATTTCCTCTGATAAGGCTATACCTCCAGCAATAAGGCCACACCTCCTAATCGTGTCACTCCCTATGGCCAAGAATTCAAACCACCACGTGCTTAGCGTTACTTAGCTTTCTTTGCTTTTTCCCCTCTGTGTTATTCACCTTTTCTGCTTCTTTTCTCCTTTTCTTCTTTCCCTTCTTTTTCATAGAACCTGGCTTGAATTGACCCAAACTCCTATGATATTGAGTGTTAAGCAGTGTCAGTAATAGTTGGTTGTTAGAGAAAGGAGAAGTTTTTATTCTAGATTTCATTAACATCATCATATTATGTTGATTTTTTTTTTTTTAAATAATGTTGTCCAACCTAAGGGACTGCAAAACCCTTAAGCTCCTTGGGTCCTTTCTCAGTAAGCGGGAGGGTGAGGGAACAGGAGATTGTTTTATTTATTTATTTTTCTTTTCTTTTCTTTTTTTTTTGGAGGGGAACCTGGGAAAAAAGATATTGTAAATAAAGGAAACATCTAATAAAAAATACATAAATTATTAATGAAGTTTTGGTTAATTCTTCAGTCTGGACATTCTTCTTTAATCTTAATCACATCACTGAGAATTCCATTGTGCAGTGTTTCATAGTTTTATACCCAGATCCAGGTTGTTTCAAATAACTTTTCCATGGTTATTCATGAAAAATATTTTTGGGCAGAGACAATTCTGACATCATATCTCTTCTCTTTAGTTCACTGAAGATATTGCACTTTTCTCATTTCCATTGACTGTGAAGACTTAGGTTTTTATTCAAATTTCTCACAATTGTTTAACTTAACATCCTTTATGGTTCAAGTATACATTTCATGTGTACATAATTTTTATAAATTTTAGTTGTCATAATTCAGCACCTAATCCTAACACACTCTTTAAAGTCAAACCTAAGGTGTTAGGTTAGTTTCCTATTTGCCTTTATTTGGAATTACTAAAACATCTATCATATTAGGCAAATCTCTTTTCTTCACCTGAAAATAATACCCTGAAAGCAAAACACACACCTTTTTAACTTCCTTAATTTCTTTCTTATATATTTTAAAAATTGTATGTATACTATATAATGTTGTTGATAATTCAAGATGTATTATCAGCTTTTTATTAATTCTAGCCAAAATTAGTGGATATGAGATATCCATCAGTGAACACAAATATCATAAACATTAAATATAGGAAATTTTAGAGAGTGTGTTTTGTAAACTTTTATCCAGACAGAATTTCTTCTTGTTTTGGGAAGATGAAAATTAAATTTAAAGACAAACATTTTAAATAATTTATTATTAATAGGTAGTTTGTCATATTCACTTTATTACATAAGTAAAAGGTACTTTCGGTCACACATTTCCAAGGGACATTTTAATTATTATTAGTATTTATTTTATTGATTTATTACTTCATTACTTACATCCCAATATCAGCCTTCCTCTACTCCCAGTATGCCCTCACAAAATCCTCCTTCTAGTCCCCTTGACTCCTCTGAAAAGGGGGAGGTCCCCCTGAGTGTGTCTCCCCCTTACATACACATATCAATTCACTACAGAAATAGGCACATTCTCTCCTACTGAAGACAGACAATATTGTCCAGCTAGGGGAATGGAATTCACAGGCAGGCATCCGATTTAGGGACAGCCCTTGCTTCAATTGTTGGGGAACCTACATGAAGACCAAGCTGTACCTCTGCTAAATTTGTATGGGGGACCCTCGGTACAGCAAAGGCCTGCTCTTTGTTTGGTGGTTCAGTCTCTGGGAGCCCACCAGGATCCATGTTAGTTGACGATGCTGTTGGTCTTTCTGTAGAATTCCTGTCATCTTCAGATCTCTCAGTCCTTTCACAAACATGGCTACATCACTCTCAGATATGTTTTCTTAGTGAAGGCTACTTTTTGTGCTTGCTCCTTTCACCATATGATCCTGAAATAACATCTGCCTATTCACCTTCTTCACAGTAAAACCATATAAATATCTAACTTTAGTCTTTGCTTATAGTCTACCTGGTTGTTGTATCTTGGTAACTTTTTTTCAATTCACAAATATATTTAAATTCATGTGTACAAAAAAAAATAAATAAATAAGGGATTTACATTAAGTGGTCCAATCAGTATTCTTCGATTTACACAAAGCCAGAAAAAGATGATAAACAATGACCATGGGATGAATCTCTTTGCTACTGAAGTCCATATGTGTTTCTGGTATCTGAGAATGTACATATTTCCCTACTGAAAAGAAATTACTTACAATGTGTTAACTCTTTAATGCATGCAAGGAATTATGTCTCTGACTAGAATCATATTAACAAAAGAGCTCACTATGTTATTGCCTGCTTTACATGTTCTTGTGGCAGAATATGTGTATCTAATTGGTCAAGCTCAACTTGCCTTTTCCCCAAATTATAACTAACATTTAAAAATTTAACTTGAGTTATAATATTTTAATGATTATTTTCTCTATTTTAATTTTTAAGTATATATTTTGCAGTGGTTGCTCATCATGCCAGCACTATATATAGCAAGTTTTGTCTGATATAGTCATCTTTCACTAACTCTGGCATCCTTTTCCTTCTAACACACACACATTTACACACACACACACTCACACACACACTTCCACACACACATGCACACACCATAACATACAGAACAAATTAAACAATTAATAATGCTCTTTCAATAATGAAAATTCTTAGACATGAGCAAACAACATGAATAGAGTCAGTAACAGGTGACTTACTGCTACTACAGCAAGTTCTAAGGAGGGTTTTATGTGCACACACATAAAAAATGGGAAACAATAAAACCGTTTGATGAGAAACACAGAAGAGACCCTTGCAGTGAAATTGAATAGTGCCATAAGTGAGTTAGTAAAACATGCCAGCTCTTAATTCTGAAGCATTTTGAGTGGGTTCATTTCTAGTATATGGTTAGACTCTCACTTACTAGGACAGTGTATATTAACTAATTGAAAATAACATTGGAAAAAGATAGACTGGAATTTGCAGGACTTTGTTTCTAGTTTATCTTCTGATGTTTACAGAGCTTTTTTTGAAAATACAAGATGCTTTGTTCAAGTTTGATTTTTATATTCTAATTTTAAGAATGACCTACATACTACACAGTCCTTCTTCTCAAGATTACGGTGCTTTCTATTTTCCGCAGTCTAAAAAATCTATGTCATTGTCTTCTTGGAGCAGAACAACAATCTTGCATAGAACTTAAGATTAAAAATACTAATTCAGCCATATCATCTAAGTGCTTCAATTTCTTCTGTGCATGAGTTAAACTAAAGAACAGAGGTTTTCCCCCATTTTATTGGATAAGAATGACAAATTTTACTTAGTAGAAACTCAGAAGTTTCCAGTTAATTGTATTTATTAAACCATAAAATTTTAATGTGCATATTAATTTATTGATGTTGCATCCTGGTTAGTGTCAGAATTAAAATAAGGAGTTGGTAATAAAGAAGATATAAAACCTTATATATTATGAGGCATAAACAAACTTAAATTAAGGTTTTATTAAAATGATTTCAAGTATTATAGATGAACTTGTACCTTAAAAAAATCTCAGGATAAATGTGATAAATAAATACTCCTCTTCAATATTGAAAATCCTAAATATTAGAATACTAGTCCCCAAGTCAGGTTGATTTTTATTTTACTTTTATAAATATAAATGATTAAATGTGGCATTGTCTTGTATCATTACCTTTACTCCATTAAACAAATTAGGGTACTATGTTTTTGTTTCAAATTATCATAAATGTTGCATGATTAAAGGATATTCACTTCACCAAATGAGACTACTAATTTGACCATACTAATACAATATTGGGTCATTTTTAAGATATTCAAAAATTCTAACATTTCATGCATTATTTTTCTATTTAGTATTCACGAGTCCAAGAGAATTCATTTAAATGATGTGTAAAATTCCTAATGTATATCTTCCATTAGTCTTTTATCATCTTTACTCCCTTAATACAAGAATCCCTTCAAAGCATCTTGCCAATGACTAAGTAAATAAAGCCAAATAGATTCCAAGAAATTGGGAAGCGCCACCATGTCCCTGTTTACAAATTTCAGTTCTTTGACGATTACTTTCTACATGCTACTCCATGTAATGGAAATGTAACCTAAACTCCTAACATCATGCTTGGAATAACACCCAGAAAATTCCTGAAAAATAACAGGAAAATTAAATGATTGTAGGTCAAAGTATTATTTGTTCTAGAATGTGTTGTTTTGTCACTTTATATATTGGTACTGATACTGTATCCTTGAAATTCAGAACTGAATATGTTAGTCTTGATTTAACACTGAAAATTGTAACATATCATTAATGAATGTATATTATTGCATAAGTTAAAATATCAAATAAAAATCCAAGTATTTCAAAAATTAACATCATGTAGTAAAAGGTAATTTACATATTTGTCCATGCAATTATTCATTTTAAATTTATTATTTAAACATGTACACTTTGATTAATTTTCTGAAATTAGATAGTCATCAAAGTTTCTAATAGTTATATCAGTTTTGAAATTTTTGCTAATAATACAATTGCATGATAAAGAATAACAAAGAATATCTTTATAATTTTTACACATTTTCCTTATTTTATTTTTCAATGAGTAAAGCTCACATCTTAATACTATCAAAATTGCTTATGGAATGTAAGAATAAATACAACATGTTTCTAATATAAATAAGCTACTTTAGGAATCTTCTACAGAATTATGAGAACCATATCATTGTCTTTGTGAATATAAAACCCTAGGACAATACGGTTTAATTTCGATAAAGGCAAAATAAGTTAGAGATCAAAAAGAAATCTATTCTTTCAAGAAGTGTTGAAAAGATTGAATAGAATATTACTAAATTTATTTAAACATTTTCATGAGAGAATTCACTACCTGTTTCATCACTATGTATATGATTAAAAATACATAAACATGATCGTTTCTTATGTTTTGCTACTTAATCTAACATACTGAAAACTACTTGACTTAATTCTAGATAAAGTATGTCGAAGTGGCAAACTAGTGATATTTTTCTGCTAGACCTAGGATTGCTCAGATTCTTCTGGTTTTTTCTTAGATCATATTTAATTAATTTTTAAAACATGGGTTGAGAGTGAATACATTAATCCATCTGTTTTGCACGGCAGTAAGTAAATGATGCTACTCAATAGCAGCTCTATTGGCTTAATCATCCAGGGAAAGTAAATCTGTTCCTCTGAGGCTCATGTCAAGTCTGACAAATTGATCTCCTCTTGCTTGGTAAAATGCTCCCATTTGCCTTTTCAATCTCACTTTTTGCCAAGCTCTGCACATCAATACATTTTACTCTTGTGAGGACTGTAGGGAAAAAAAATCTAAAGACCAGGCTAATACAACTGTAAGTAGCATGGAAAATCTCAGTTTGAATCCTGTCAAGGCTGTTTTCTTGGAAGAGTAGGTTAACTTATCTTTGTTTCATTATCTGCTAGTAGGAATACCTTTAGGAAAAAAAACAAGCAGTTTTCAGCCAAACTTCTAAAATACAAATAAATTTCCAAAGTGGACAAAAGAGTCCTTGGTGAAATAGAAGTGAAGTTTACCTTCTTAAGTCTGGCTCTACAGAAAAATCTGATTCTGTTCTCCATGAATGACTTCAAGAATGATCTGATTCAATCTCCTTCCCATATTCAGTCATCAAATCTAGACACTATTGTGGATACCAGCAAGTGCTGGATGACAGGAGCATGATATAGTTGTCTCTGGAGAGGCTCTGACAGTGCCCCACTAATACAGAAGTAGAGGCTCACAGCCATCCATTGGACTGAGTACAGGGTCCCCAATGAAGGAGCTAGAGAAAGGACCCAAGGAGCTGAAGGGTTTGCAGCCCCTTAGGACGAACAACAATATGAACTAACTAGAACCCTCAGAGCTCCCAGGGACTCAACCACCAACCAAAGAGTACACATGGTGGGACTCATGGTTCCAGCAGCATATGTATAACAGAGGATGGCCAAGTCGGTCATCAATGAGAGAAGAGGCCCTTGGCCCTGTGAAGGTTCTATGCCCCAGTGTAGGGGAATGCTAGGGTCAGTAAGGAAGATGGGGGGGGTGAGCAGGAGGAGGGGGAGGGAACAGGGGTTTGTTTTAGTTTTTTATTTTATTTTATTATTATTATTTTGGAGGGGAACCTGAGAAAGGAGATATTGTAAATAAAGAAAACATCTAATAATATATATATAATATACATACATGTATATATATATATATATATATATATATATACATACATACACACACACACACACACACACACACACACACACACACACACACACACATATATATAAAATGATCTGCTTCAAACCCAGGCATTCTTAGCAGTGAACCTGGAATTGTCCTCCTTTCTGTAATCTCTGAGTACATGGAATCTCTCTCCAAGCCTTTAGCTCCATTTAATTTTATTTCCCCTGAAATTACAATCCAGTTCATTTCTGTTCTACTATGATAAAATGCCTAGTCTCTTTGCTTTCCTGTTAGCATCTCGCTAATCTCTTCCCTTAGCAACTACCATCACAGAAGTCCATACCATACATTCCATTCTTACAGAACTAACTTCGTCCCCTATATTTCATCCATCTTTATTTGAGTCACTTTCTTTAATTCACGTATCTTCTGACTATGAGAGTTACTTAAAGGGATAGCATTCATAATCATAATTCACCCTTACTGTTCCGTCTTCAGGGACAGTTCCAAGGCATCTTAGTTGACAGAAACGACAATATGGTAGATGCCAGTAGAGAAGAAAGGACATATTTCTCAGCACTGATTTTCCACTGCACAGAAGAATATCTACGCATAGCCCACTTCGTGGAAATGAGTTCTCTTTTGACCCATCCTTCCTAGATCAAGAATTGTCCATTATCTGCACAAGCATTCAGGACCTGAGGGCCAGATTCCTGACACAGTTTTCATTGTCTCAGTTTTAAGCAATCTTGAACCCTATTCTTTTTGCTAAAAAAACTGTGTATACTCTTAATATTCTGACAGGTTTGAAAGTTCTAATATTTTGTTTCTCTTGTCTTTTATTTTTCCCCTTACAGTTATCTGGCAGGATATCATATATAATTTGTAAAATTTTTATGGTATTTTTCTTTACAAATAAAATCATTGCATTTTTCAATCCTATTCATACATGCATGTCCTAGTTTATTGTTAATGTATTTTAATTATCTATTAATTCTTATGGGAGATATGTTTTAAAATTATACGTATAAAATAAGACATTCCATCACTATAGTAACATCAAGTAAAGAAAAAAGTCTGATCAATTGTTGCGTTTTGAAAATACAGTAATAAACACAACTGAACATAGCAGTGCTTATATATGAATAAAATTAAACCTTAATTTTAGATCTTCATTTAACTTATGAAGCAATTATTATCCTCTTTATTAGACTTATTTGTTATCTCATAGTTTGCTCTTGATTTAATTTATCCACTAAGACTGATTTAGTTTTATAACTATTGAAATAGAAGTTTACATTATAAGTAAGGGACAAATGTTGGCTTATAAACTATATATATATACATATATATACATATACATACATATACATATATTACATATATACATGTGTGCGCGCGCACACACACACACACACACACACACACACACACACACACACACATAGTGTCAGTATAGGTCTTTCCACCCTGAAGTAAAGCAAGGAAATTTCCATGGTGGCACATTTGCAGTAATAGCCTATACCTACTGCCTTAATGGAACTTTTTTTTGGTTGATGAGAACTACTTGTATATATATGAAACGTATTTAGCATACAGTCAGACATAATATTGTTTTAGAACTCTGACAGTAAATTTTGCTAGGGAATATAGTCTCTCCAGATACAAAAAGCTGTCTAAGTTTATAGTACTGGGCAAATATTTCCTCTTATTGAATGAGCCTTAAGTTTAACTAAACAGCCACTGGCTGGTCCTGAGATAAAAGTGTCATCATTGGAAATATCTTACCTGTGTGGTCATATTTTTTTTTTGTGGTTCATAGAATGTATAGCTGGGTTTGACGATTGGTTACATTTCTTCCATTGCAGATTGCATAGAACCTTTGTTTAATATGAAAGCAACTCCTAAAGTAGGATGCTTCTAACACATTTCTAGCTCAATTAGTCCAAGTCCTAGATCTGAAATACAAAGAATCTTCAGTAATAGAAAATTACCTTCAACTTCCTCACCTCCACTGCCCAGCGATAACATTGTTTATAAGCTTATATTGTTTTTGGTGACATTTTGATTCATCTGACCAAAACTTGAAGAGGATTTTTTCCATACCTTGGATATCAGTTCTTATTAGATAGTTTATGGTAGAGATATACAACTAGATAAAATGCAGTGAATATGTGATCATGGTTAATAAGAGCCAAACAATGTGTCTCCAACACAACCCTGAGGCCTAAAGTTGAAGAAAATATCACAAAAGGATACTTGGAAGGAAATATTGTCAGAATAACTACTACTGGATAATATCTTACAGACATGGCAGGGAAACTGAATCCAAGATGTCTCTGCAGAATGGTTACCTAAATGAGACCTGAATGTGATTTGCATATTATACCCACTAATATGCAAATATAAGAGAGAGAGATTTGTCAGGACCACAAACATAGATGATGATCTACAAACAAATGTTGCTGCTGAGAGGAGAATCAATTTTCTCTGTGTACAGTAAGCCTTTGATAGTTATCAAGTCTCAAGTTATCAAATATAAACACATACACATATTATGAGCATTTATAGGTATGGATACATACATAATAAAATTTAAATAGACATAATAATGAAATAGAAGTTATAAACTTGAAAGAGAGTAATGAGGAGACAAGGAGGCCCGTAGTCATATAAATACAATTCTCTTATATAAAATATTCAAAAATTAAAGAAAAATAGAATGACTTCAAGTAAAGCATTTTTTAAAATGTTCACAAATGTTCTACAATTGCATAGCATTTATACAGCACTGTTCATTAAGCTATTAAAATTCAGAATCTGCTGTGAAACCAACACAGTCATTGTACTTCGAAAAATAGGTTAATACATGTTCCATGTATTTTAGAATAAAGAGCTTTAGTCACATCAGAGTTGAAAACCATTTAAAATCCTATACACATCTCTTTTTAGTAGAGCATGAAACCTTTTTTCTAATATCAGTATTCTGACTGAACCCACCTTTGAATGTATAAAGAAAAAACTTTCCCCTTCACCACTGTGTTCTCTCGATAACTAATCCAATTTCCAGTCAGAGAAGGTCAAGCGATCTTGATATAGTGCACCTTGATGGCACCAATCATTTCTCCACCACATGCTCATAATCTTTTAATCTCCTCAGCCCAACTCTTCCTTTATTTTTTTTTTCAACTCCCTCTATATACATTTTCCTCTGAGAAGTCATCTTCTCCAATGCACTCTCTTGTAACAAGGTTACATAAACCATATTGGCTGCTTATAATGCTTAATCATGTCATATGTACTTCCTTAAATGATTCTTGTCTCCATGCTCACTGAGATCTCTAAGGTTTCCATCTTCTTTCCTGCATTATGTCCACACCATCTGCAAGCACAATGCTGCATTTTGATGACAAAACCTAACCTCTGAAAATTCTTGTTCTTGCCAGTTTCAGCCACTATCCAAATTTAGCATGGATTCTGAGTGTGCAGCTCAGTGCTTGCATAGGTTCCATCCTCAAAAGTGTCCAGTCACCTACTTTAATGCCCTTCAGTACTTACTGTCTTAAACTTTATGATCACTTGTCTGAATTATTTTTTAATTATCTTGCTCATATTTCAGGAGTAGATGCTTGTACTGGTAATGGTAGCAAAGGAAGCTTTAGGTGAGTAATAAAATGTTAAATCTGCTTTTCATTGCCTACACATGTTCCTATACTCTCAATATAATGCAATGTATTAGTTCATAATGTCTCGAGACTTTTGCCTGGATAGTGGTAGAACATGTATCCTGGTTGAAAGTTGTCAGCTAGATAGTAGCAAGAATGTTTTTAATGCTACTGGGCAGGAGATTAACCATAGTAATATGTAATATATATATCAAACATCTGGAAGAGACGACATTAAGTGCTTTCACATTTAGCAGTTAAAAAATAATAGTTTATATGGAAGAGAAGACAATAGTTCCCACTCGTACCTGCAGAGCTATTGGAAATCAATGAGTGATTTCAGAAGGAGCATCACTTTCTGTTGGTGGTGGAGTTCCCATTTAGTCATTGTCTATGCTCCAGTGTTTATTCTCATGTCCAAGTGGATGTAGGGGGTTTAATTAGACACAGTGGGTTTAAAAACTAAAGATTAAAGAGAGTACATGGAGTTGGAAAGGAGATGTGTTGGAACAAGTGCTTGAAACAGGGATTCAGTGATGAAAACTGTCAGGATACATTATATTAATGTATGAATTGTTCAAAGAATTGATAAAAAATATTGTAAAAGACCTATAGGTATTTGAGGAATTAGATATTGTGAGAGTGTTGATACAGCCAGTATATATACTTAATCATGACATGGTACTTCATTGGTATATATGTACGTATATATGTATTGTACTTTAGTTTTCAGTTAATGGGAAAATCTGGCCTATTTCTGTAAGAATTTAAGTTCTGTTTAAGCCTTATAGACAAGGAAAAGTGGGTCATATGGATAATTGGCATGGTCTCCTTAAACGTCATTCTTCATGTTGCTTTCACATTGACTATTCTAAGCAATGTGCTCAGATACACTACTCTCCTTTTGTAATTGTCATCTCACTAAATGTGGGTTTGGATGCCCTGGCAATAGAAAGGGGCATCCTGTTGTCATTTCTGTAAGCGACTCTTATTTAGCTATCACTGGACCACTTTAGGGGGCACTAAGTGATTTCTGTCTCTCAGCTTTCTTAGCTTTCCTCCTCTTTGTTTGCCTTGGAAACTGTGATATTTCAGATTGCATTAGCACCAGCCTAATGAGATTGTCCAATCCCCACTTTGGAGAAACAGCTCTTTGAAAGAAAAATTTCCTGTTAATTCATTCTAATAAAATGAACATATTTTCTTTTCTTTGAAGTGACATCTACTACCCCTATTCTCATGAAGAAATGACACCCATCTGTGTTTCAAAACAAAACACCTCAATGTTATGAATGTACAGATGACGATGTATCCTAGTAAAAATAGCATGGATTTTATTGCCTAGATCCAGAAACGATTTTCTCACAGGTCTCGGTCAAGGGGATAATAACTTGACAATGGCTCAATTTCTGTTTTTTTTTTTTTTCTCCCAATAGCCATGAAGTGTGTCCAGGGCCACATCTTCTATTAGAGTTTCTAAAAAAGTGAATAGTCACTTCACCTTGGGAACTCCTATAGATAGCATTTGGGATCATAAGCAGGGGTCTTTCTATGGTTACATGAACCTTTAAAGTCTCCCAAATTTTGGTACTTTTTAAGGACTCCTAATTAACTTATTTTACTCCTAATTACTACACTATTACTTCTTCTTTATGCTTCACAGGGCAAAATATTGTTTGTTAAAAAAATGACTCCACATCTTAATTAGAATGATTAGTGTTTTGATGGTTTCTTTTGTTTATGTGATTGTTATTATCCATGGAGAAAAAACACACCTTTGAACAAAGGGTAAAAAAGGGAGAAATAGTCATTGAACAATAGTTAATAATTGACTTTGCAACCTTGAAAGTTTCTACATTTTATCTTCAACATTAGCCTTTGTACTAAGGGAAGTTTAGGGCTGTCTTATTCTCTGGTGGGTACTTAAGAATTAGTGCAATGTGTGGATCTGAGGCTTGCTCAATAAATCCTTGTCAAATAAAAGATATTAAAGATTGTTAGAGATTTATCATCACTAAAATCTGGAGCTTGTCTCAAAGGTAATAATTGCCCTATGGGCTTCGGCATGTTCTTTGTCTACTTCCATCTTTGAACAAATATATATTAATGAATTTGGAAATACAAACATGAATTTTCTCTTTCCAGTTATGCTCACTAAAGACAAAATGTTATAGCAGTCAGTGTTTTAAACCATTCAAGAAAATGAATTTAGTATCAATTTACTAGATCAATGTAAAAGAAATTTATACTAGGTTATCACATAATGGTATTTAGTTTAAAGTAAAAGTGAATCTGTGTCCTGTGGAAAAGTAATTAAGATGATAAGAATATCTTGACTATATCCGCAAGTATTGTATTTGTGTGGTAGCATGTTCTTATTATATTTTACACAAGTTTAGTAAGAGATATAACATTAATACTTTTATGGAAATATCTTCTGCTACTTGCTTATATGAAAGAATATAAAATGTTTGTAGAATTATTGTTCCTGAACAGGTCTTGTTTTAATAAGTCTCAAGCTTAATCCCCTTCAAAGGATAATATCTACCTTTTTTGATTCTTTAATAAGTCCTTTGTACTGATTTTTCTCTCAAGCAAATTAGAGATATAGCCATAAAATATTAATCTTTCAAATAGGTTAAACTTCTAAGTTTGTTTTTTAACATCAACTGTGTCATACAGATAAATATGGATATACTGACTTGGCTTAATATTTTTAGACTGATCTTGGAATATATAGTATATTCTAAAATACATATAGACATGCATTTGAAAGAATTTTATCAAAAGAATACACACACAGACACACACACACGCACACATATATACATATATATATCCACATAGAATATGTGATTTATCAATATTCTTACATGTTTCTTTGGATTGTGTTCTTGCGATCAAGCAATGTAAGCATAGAATAATTCTGTATTCAAAATCATAATATTTATTATTTAATATTTCATGATATCACATAAGTGAATTTAGATAAAGATATCTTATTTTTTGGCAGAGAGAAAGAAGTAGAAGAGAGGAATAGAGGCCAGCCATAAGCACATGAAGAGAGAAGGTGGAAGGGAATGGGCAGAGAGGGGGAGCAAGAGGGCAATAGGGCAAGAGGGAACAAGAGAGCTAGAGGCACAATAGAAAGAGCGATAAAGATAATCTTGTGTCAACTGTAAAATAACTACCAACATAAAGAGTTATTTAATATGCATACCTAATATCTTCTAAGTATATTTAAAAGGCTGTGGTACAAGTCAAAGGATTGCAGCCCCATAGGAAAAACAAAATGTCAGCTGGCTTGACCACCTAATGCTCCCAGGGAGTAGACCACCAACCAAGGAGTGTACAGGGAGGGATCCAATCCATGGTTCCAGATACATATTTAGCAGAGGGTGGCCTTGTCTGATATCAGTGGGTGGAAGGCCCTAAGTCCTGTGGAGGTTTGATGCTCCAGCTTAAGGGGATGCTGGAGCATGGGGGGAAGCAAGGGGAGTAGAGGGTGAGATTGGGCAGGTTGGTGAGGCAGCACCCTCATACAGGCAAAGAGGAGGAGGGCGGGAGCAGATGTGTGGGATGGGAGGGTTGTAGAGGGGTAAGCAGGAAAGGAGATATTATTTGAGATGTAAATGAATAGAATGATTAATTTTAAAAAAATTATTTTCAGTCTCAAAACTCAAATGATGTACCTGCACAGCCTTGAAACTACATTTGTAACTACATTTGTTTCTCTGCTTTTATATGACTCTGAAGAATTTATCTTACTTTATTCTTATGCATTTCTGGTATTTTAATTCTCAGTACAATTTTGTAAAAAAATAAATAAATAAAAATTGTAGGTGGGATATATGCCATGATCGGCAATTATTTTGTCTCTCTGTGTATATTTAAATTAGTTTTTTATATATACATATCAAAATGACTAAATGCAAACTATCACTTTGCTTCTGATCTGAGAATTGTAGTACTAAATGCTGTACTAAAAATATTTAATTTTGTAGTAAGTATATTAAAAGATCACTTTACTCTCCGTTATAATGTTCAGGATATTTCAATGATATTTTGTCTTCCTTATTCTTCAAGTATATTTTATATCTCTGCTATGTAGGCAATTTGGAAGAAATACTTTGCTGTCTGACTTATCATTAACCTGTGCTTTAGATGACTTCACTGTGTTTACTGGACAGTGTATAGTGTAATGGCATGTGATGTACATAGGATAAATGTGACTAGTTTTCACAACAGTCACATTCTTCCTGTAATTAAGTATGGAAGTTTTGTATGCTAGATTCACTTGAAGACACCTCCATAAACCAAAGTGTCCTCATTCAGGCAGGATTAGCTTACAAACAACTCGAATAGGTACTTCAAGAGAAGAGACTTCATGGTGCTTTTTCCATGGAGATTTATTCAACTAGATATAAAGTATAAAAGCCATGACCATTAAAATACAAAACTATTCAATTAGAAGAGAGACTGGAGTTTTAGAATGTTATGTAAATTTTACTTGTTATTCCATCTCTAATAGATCATTCTAATATATAACTATATATTATTTTGCTCTCTATATGATAATCATGAATATGGATATATATGAGTTAAAATCATATTGCTATATATATTCAAATTTTAGCACTTAAAGCATGTGTCAATAATATATATATATCATGAAAAATAGTTTAATTTTTTAAAAAAATGATGACTTGCATGGGAATTATATTAACTATGATTAAAATATATATAATTTTATATATTATACATATAATATATACAAGATATATTAACCATGTACTCAAATTTCAAAAAATTGAAAGCAAATGATAGAAAAGCAACAATAATTTTAGCTTTGGGGTTGTCATTTCTCATACCTATTAAAGTCAACTAGTTTCCATCGTAGTTACTATTTTTGTTACTTTGTTTGATTTTGTTTCTAAGACAATCTTACAGCATAGCTTAGGCTAGCCTTAAACACAATCCTTTCACTTTTGCTTCCTGAGTAGTAAAATGATTGTTGTATATTCTCAATTACTAATGTTATTTTTAAAAACAACTTATTTTGTGACTATATCTAGCTAGTTCAATATTAATTGTTAACTTTGAGCAAGTCATTATATTAATGGAATTTTTTCAAATAATATGGACATTAGTTTCAAACAATTCCTTTTACTGTATAGTAAATTATTATACAAATAATCCATTATTTTTATTTATATCTGATGTGTTTTCTCATATAATTATTACTTTGTAAACTATATGAATATATAATGCCTCTTTGAGAGTAAAAACTTGCTACATTATGAGTTGCACATTTTAAAATCTATAAACAAATATTAAGTTATGTCCAAAGTCACTGTAGTTTACATTCCCACAAACTGTGCAGCACATCCTTGCAGCTTCATATTTTTCCCAAGCCTGATACATTCAGCTACTACTTCTAAGTGACCTTTTGCCATTCAGTATTGTAACAGAGAACAAAATGAAAAGAGAGGAATGGGTTCCTACATCTTACTTATTCTTTGCATTCCAGTTTCTCATAGCCAGTGTATGTGTATTTTTAAGTTATTTAGTATTAAAATTTAACCATCTCTGAAAGTTGTATGTTTCATCTTGGCCACATTATAGCACCGATCATTTGATCAATTATTAACTCAGGTGTTACAATCAATTTGCTTTTAAGCTGTGGTTAACATCTATAGTATTTGAATTAAAATTTAAAATTTCTTTGAGCAAACAACCAAAGCCTTCAGAGTAAGTTTTCTCAAAAATGAAGTTTACCTCAAGTATGAATCATTACATACTCCTGAGGTCCTAGGCTTTTCTACAAGTTAAGTAAATATTAATCAGACTCAGATATAATAAAATCTCTTTCCTTAGCTCAAGCCAGACCACAAATCCACATTAGCTAGTTTCATTTAGCAATATTTAATGGATGGCTGTCTCTCTTCCCTTCCATATCAATCTTCCTCTCTTCGCTCACACCATACTGTTTAACTTTTATATAGCCAGTAACAGAAACAATAAGAAACAGCCTTGCTATGCAGTGAATTCTGGATTTTCTGGGAAAACCTATTGATGCTTATAACTTGAGTACTATTAATAAATTACAGAATATGTATTTGTTAGCTCCTATTTTGTGCCAAATATTTTGTGTCTGATGTTTCATAGGTAGCAGAGAAACCCTAAGGATCTCCTTGGGTTATGATATGACACAGCAAAACACTGAGAGAGTGTATATAGGTTTTTTTACTCTGAGAATAGGGACTTTTGGAGAAGGAAATCACTTGCAAATGCATCTAAAATAGTACCAAATGACTTTGAAAGGCAACTAGATTTAAATTTCAGTTCCTTTGGAGTGATATGGCCAGAATAAAGCTTACCTCTCATGGAATGACCCTTTTTTTTTTTTTTAACCAAACCTTGTAAAATTCTGTTACTTGCAGAGTAGTGATTTATTCTAAAGTGGGTGGGGAGGGAGGGAGAAAGAAAGAAAGAAAGAAAGAGAGAGAGAGAGAGAGAGAGAGAGAGAGAGAGAGAGAGAGAGAGAGAGAAAGAAAGAAAGAAAGGAAGGAAGAAAGAGAGAAAGGAGGGTGAAAATCTTTCAATTGCTAAACATCAAAAGTGTGGTGTCAGACTGTTTATTATGAGTTTACAACAAATTACACAAAGGTATCTCATGGGTGTTTTCTCCCCACCCCCACCCCTTGCAAACTGCAGAAGGCAGAAGAGCTGGCCATGTACATTGCCTAGGCAGTATAGCAGAGCTGCCCCTGGTGGCGGGGGAGTTGGTGAGCAGCTGGAAGGCACAAGTATGGGAGAGGGGTCCATGCCAATCATCTGCCTTGTAGTAGTAAGGGCATGGTGGAGTTGACCTCAACTTGCCCTTCTGCCAACAGCACTCTAGAGAGCAAGCCCTGTATTGCATCAGGGTGACACAGCAAAGCTGGCCCTGGTGGCATGGAGGCAGGTGAGCCAGCCCAAGGCCATGATAGTGAGCTTCCTTCCTCCTTGTGGGCTGCTTGATTGGGCAGTATCAATGGTGCTTTATTTTCCTCCAAAGAAGGGATGAGATCAGAGCCTAATCCAAGCTATACAAAGACCCACCTTGAGCTGAGCCCAGAGTGTTTCTTTTGCTGTTCTATCTATTCCTAGGTCTAGGCCAGAAAGCTTCAAACCTCAGTACAATCTAATATTCCAACCTGACTGATTCAATCCTGCTTATCCTGGCTTCTGCCTCAATTGCTCTGCTTGGCATCATGCTAAGGCAATCTGCTTGGCAGTATGTTCTAAGCTTCTGGCTCCTCATTCTCTGGGTCTATCTGTCTTCACCTGTGTCTGCAATCTGTTTCTGTAAAACTGTCACTGCAAAATTACCACACACACATATGATGATAACCTTCTTTCTCTCCCTTCTCTTAAGGAGCCTTTCTTTCCTGTTCATTTTTGTGTGATTTGGGCATATCTGATCTCTGTCTCATTCTGCAAAATCTTTATGCGATTAGTCACTTTGTTTGCTCCTCAATTAGGCATCACTGTCAAACATGGCTGCTTCCTTCTACTCACTAACCTTAACTTCATTTTTAGGGATTAAAGATACATACTAAGGACATGTTTGTATTCTAGCCAAATTATACTGTGATCCAGGGCATCTCTGCATTCCAGCCAGATCATATAAAACCTACACAAACTTTGCTGGTGATCCCTTGCTGTTGCTAGACTAAAATTTCTCTACAGGGCAGTGTTGGAGAGTTTGCCCTGGTTTTGTGGTTCAAAAGAGCTTTTGGGCTAACTAAGTCAGCAACAGCCCAGGTCCATGTCCAATGCTATGAGTTGGCCAATCCCAACATGTATCCCCTGTATATAAACTACTGCAATACATGGAGAGGACAGCCCTGCAGATTCAAAGCTGCAGGATCTCCATGACACAGGGCAACAACAGGATACCATAGAGCAATCCTGGTGAGGATGCAATATGAATAGTGTAGCAGAAGTCAAAGGCCTCAACCAGACCAATGGCTTGGGCAATGAACATGTGTAAGTAAAACTGTGTGGTTAAAGTATATACTGTGTGATACATTGTACACAATCCAGATTTTATGACAAGACTCTTTTTTTATTTTTGTGGGGAGGTTGCAAGGGTGAAGGGTAGATACAAATGAAGGGGGAGGTGAATGGGATTGGGGTGCATGATATGAAATTCATAAAATAATCAATAAAATGTTTTTAAAGAATCCTTGTATATCAAGCTTAATTGCAATAGTTAAAATGAATTTCTTGATTGTCACATAGTAGAATATGTTTCAGAACTAGTGTTGCATTGTCTTATAGCAAGCTTAGGCTTTGGTCATGTATTACAATAGTGATTTTATAGCAAAGAGCTTCCACAGACTAAATTTTATTTGTATTTTAGAAATGTGAAAGAACAATAAATTAAAAAGAAAAACACCATCTAGAAACTTTTATAAATTCACTTTTAAATCCAAAGTAATGTTTTTATGAAATCATAATCAGTAAAAACAATATATTATCTTTTTAAGAAAAGTCAACTAGATTTCTGATGGGTCACATTGATACTGAGACAAGATTTAGCAGGTGGAAGACTGCAAGAAACAATGATTATCTTTGAAATTTAGAGGCTTGGTGTTGGATGACACAGGTTTTTATGGACAAAATTTGTATCTTTGTGATTCTATTATTTTATTATATGCATTTTTGGTGGAGCATCCATTAATTAGAGGTAGCAAAATCAATTATTTATACTTTTATGAAGGAAATAAGGAAAAAGGTACTGAAGCTCTGACAGTGCCTGACTAATACAGAAGTAGAGTCTCACAGCCATCCATTGGACTGAGCACATGGTCCCCAATGAAGAAGCTAGAGAAAGGACCTAAGGAGCTGAAAGGGTTTGCAGTCCCTTAGGATGAACAACAATATGAACTAACCAGTACCCTCAGAGCTCCCAGGGACTAAATCACCAACCAAAAAGTACACATGGTGAGACTCATGGCTCCAACAGCATATGTAGCAGAGGATGGCTTAGTCAGTCATCAATGGGAGGAGAGGCTTTTGGTCCTGTGAAGGTTCTATGCCCCAGTGAAGGGGAATGTCAGGGCCAGGATGCAGGAGAAGGTAGGCTGGTGAGTAGGGGCAGGGAGGAGGGAAGAGTTTTTTTGTTTTGTTTTTTCAGAGGGGAAACCAGGGAAGGAGAAATCATTTGAAATGTAAATAAAGAAAGTATCTAAATATCTAGTTTAAAAAAAGAAAAGATTTTAAACTAAATACATGCAGACAAGAGCCTAGTGTTCTGCGAGGCTCCACCCAGCAGTCATAGAAACTGATGCAGAGATCCACAGCCAAAATGATTGAGCTCCCACAGTCTTGTGGAAGTGTTCGAGGAAGGATTGAGGGACCTTAAGAGGATAGGAACTCCACAAGAGGACTAAATGAATCAAATAACCTGGAACCTTGGGGGTTCCCAGAGACAGAACTACCAACTTACTCTGTTGCCTGACTGGGGGTCTTGTTACCCTAACTGGGCTGCATTGTCTTGCCTCAGTCAGAAAGGATGCACCTAGATCTGCAGTGACTTGATGTGTCAGGGTGGGGTGGGGTTGATACTTAGGGTGTTCTACACTTCTCAGAGCAGAGGATAGATGGGGAAGGAGCTATGGGGGGGCAGCCAGAAGGAGGCTGTTAGTGATCTGGATGTAAATTAAATAAGTTAATAAAAATACAACAACATGCAGAAGCATGTTTCCTCTATATTTTATATCTGTGATGAAATATGTTTAGTTATTAACAAGGTTCACTAATTTAGAAGAAGACACTTTAGAAAATCAGAAATCATACAGCATAGCATGAGGTGATATCCAGAAAATATGAAGGACATTAGGATAGAATTTCAATGTCAATGTAAAACTAACAGAAAATCTCTAGAAAATGTGGTGATATTGACAGAATGAATGAGTATGAATTTTAGAAATTTACTTGATATGACTCATGAAGAAAAAAAATTGTCAAAATTCATATGTAAGCACATTAATTCAACCAGGGAATAAATAAAGCAAAAGACAAGAAAACTTATCTATCGAGTGATGCTCAGAGACCCTCTACAGCAGCAGCCATGGTACAAATAAGAATGTGGTATCTTCAAAATCAGTGAGAAATACAAAGCCATTATGTTCCTAGCAGAATAATTATTAAAAGTACATTTGGGGTTAGCAAACACTGTATGCATGCCATAGAATACCACAAACTATTACTATGCATAATGAATATATGTTAGTCAAATATAAAATGATAAAAGTATAGAGGAAAGTAGAATAAAAGGTTTTAAACTCTGTGAGACATAATTTACCACCCTTGCAAAAGAAAAAAATAAAATAGACAGAAGAACTGTTGCAGAATTGCCAAAAACAAAAAGCTGATGAAAAATGAAGAAGTTAAAATAATTTGATGAGGAAAGATGTCAATTAGTATATCGCCTGTCTGAACAAAGGATGGGTGCTTCAAACATAATTAAAATTAATGAAGGACTAAAGTGTACCTCAGTTGGTAAGACATTTGTCTACCATGCATGAGCTCTGGGTTCCATCCCTGGTTCTACAAAAGAAAAGACAAAGTTACAGGTTGCTCATAATAATGTTGCTTTCACACATGCCCAAAGAGCAGGACAATTTCTTTTTTATGACATATTTAAATACATATTTGTAATCACAGATCTTCCTCCTAAACAAAATCAATACACAAGATTGTTTTATTAAACAAAGGCAAGATTTGGGTTTCTGTCAATGTGTGTGTATGTGTGTCTGTGCATATGTGTGTATATGTGTGGGCATATTTATATTTCCAGTATAAAGTAAGTGATAAACTTGTTTAAAACATATTCATTAAGGTGATACCAGGAGTACTTTATGATAAACAGACACAATTATTTCTGGAGATTAGAAAAAGATAGTAATGTGGGTTTGCAATAAGTCAGTTAACAACAAGAGGTATTTCTAAGAAACATTTCAAATATAAGTTTCTTTGCAGTAATATCTCATCATCAGATTGCAAATAAACATATAACAGCCATTCCTCTATGACAATTTTATTGTGTTATTTTCCAATCCATTAACTCTAACAAGTTAATACAAATGCACTTATCATTTTAACAAGTCATTGGCAATATTGTATATTATGAAGTCAGAAATTTCAAATTATTTAGGAAGCATTTTCACTTGTAACCTCTGATGTAGCTTTCTCATTTTAGAAAATGCACAGGGGTTTTTTTTTAATCATTCCTCTAATAGTCACATATTCATGAAATATTCTAAATCTTTATCAGTGGTTGACCAATGTTATTGTCTACCATTTGTTCTTGGCAGAGAAAAAAGTACATTCAATTTACTATCTCCATAAGTTCAACATATGTAAGCCATTTAGTTTAGTAATCATGAATTTTTTTGATAAAAAGTCTAATAACACACTTTTAGATTATTAGTTAATATTAATACTTTTATTTTCATAGGATGTTTATATAAAATATATGAAACTTTCATATTGTGCTATATAATTTACAATTAAATGTGTTTTATGCTGGACTATACTATTGATGCTTTTGAGCTTCTTCTGTGAATTTGGGATTTGAATCAGATTTTATGTCTCTGATGTAAAGAAAAAATGACTTCATGAAAAATAAAAATCAAGGAGTGAACATATATATATACATATATATATTATGTATACATATGTGTGAATTTTATTTAGACCTGAATGAATTCATGTATTTAAATTATTGTCGTGTTACTAATGTGCAAGGCACATGTTACCAGAGGTATTTTTATCTAATTGGCTTGCAGATCAGATGTTGTAGAGGAAATAAAGTTGGGGTAGCCAGATTGGGATCAAACTGGAAGATTGTGAAGTTATTTCAAGAAGACAAGACTGGATAAAGCATTACAATGTAGGACTGAGGTTAACCTATGGGGTTATTTTGAGAGAGAATAAGAATAACACACGTGTTAAATAAGAATAAGAATAGGAAAGAGTAGGAAGATACGGAAAAAAAAGTCTAATCTTTTGTCATAGATTTGCCTAAGGCGTCCAATCTTTAATAAAACTGTTAAGAAAATGTTCACTCTTCAACAGGAAATAATAATGTACATAACAGAAAAGAAGATTGGATAATTTTTGATGTTGTTCACATTTAGAAGCAACAGTTTGAGTCAGTTCTCTTGTGCGTCACATAAAATAACTTAAAATAGTAAAGACGCACATTTTTGAAAAATCACAAATAGATTATGAAATTAAAAATCTAAACAAGATGTACACTTTATGTTTTATCTTTTTCTAGGTCAAGAAATTGAGTCATGCTGGGCAATGGTGGCACATGCCTTTAATCCCAGCACTTGGGAGGCAGAGGCAGGTGGATTTCTGAGTTTGAGGCCAACCTGGTCTACAAAGTGAGTTCCAGGACAACCAGGGTTATACAGAGAAACCGTGTCTTGAAAAACCAAAAACCAAACCAAAACAAACCAAAACAAAATACCCCAAAAAGAAATTGAGTCACAGGGCTTGAAAGAAAGATACAAGAATTCACTCACTACACAGAAAGAGGGAGAGAAGGAGAGAGGGGGGGAAGAGAGAGAGAGAGAGAGAGAGAGAGAACCCTATTGCCCCTACGCTGGGGGTACATGTCTTTGTGTGTGTGTGCATCCATGTATATATATTGTATGAAGTTATAAATTGGAATTTATTTTTCCAAATCAACAATGGTCATGAAATTTAGATGAAGTAAAACACTAGAAACCTTTTTATATCTAAAACAAAGTGAATTACTTGATTTTAGTTATCTTAAAGAATTTTAATAATTAGGTCATAATTTTTCAAAATCTATTTTTACATTTAAAAAATCTATGTTCTCTTATTCTGATTTCTGTTTATATTTCTGCAAATATATTTCATTAAAGTATATTCCTCTTATATTGCACCATTTAAAGAGAAAAGGCAAAGTGTATCTGGGACATATTCATTCAAATAACTAGGATTTCTAGTTCAAGATGTTGTTAACATCACAAACTTTCTATGTTTGGCTTGCTATAGTCCTCTATAATGGCATGTAGCAATACTACAGAACAAATGATATATCCCAGAAAGCATTGCATTGTACTTGAATCCTTCTCTTTTTTCCCATTACCTTTCTTCATCATGGAAAATCTTTTACTCTTTAATCAACTTCTTTATTCAGTAGTTTAAACATATAGCTGAGTGGTCATTTTACATTGTTACTAACATATTAACACTCAGGGGACACATTTAAAGAATAGATATAACACTTGCTTAAAACAGTGTTATACAAACTATACAATATAGTGATTAAAAGCTATGTCTTTACAATAATGAGAAGTTGTTACTGTGCCTCACAGTTTATCTATAAGGCATTTCTTAGAAACAGTGTCTGTTACAAAGAAAAGGATTTCTAACTCTTAAATTCTCTTCAGTTACTTTATACATGAACTCTATACATATAGAAAAAAATCAGTAACAAGCTCGGGTACATGATGACCTCAGATTTGCCATGGTATTTAAACTCTAGAAAGCATATTTTAAGATCGTGCCATGGTGTATTATCCTGTTGATGAGGAAGATTGCATAAGTTGGTCAGAGAAATATGGAAGACTGTTTTGATTAAAACATTTTCCATAAAATCCTGATGACATATTCATAGTGAGGCAGATAGTACACAAATATTAACAATTACCAGTTGATGGTATGTAGCAGAAAACAGCTGTAGCAATATTTATATAACCAAGAGTCAAGGAACACACTAAAGAGAGACAGATTAGGAATTCCTTTGTCTCATATGATTTTTGATATGGTTTTGCATATATATTAGAGATTCTGGTTTTATATTTTAAGGGATTGTTGTGCTTAGAAGCATTTGTTTCTCTGTGTCTATATGTGAAACTCATCCTTTTGGAGGGTTCTTATGCTTGTTTTTTTTGTTGTTGTTGTTTTGTTCTATTCATTTTGTTGATTCTAACTTTATGTTATTCTTCTTTAGATGTCTATTTTATAATGAGAGAAGGAAGTAGATTCTTTTTAAAATTTTAATTAATTAATTAATTTATTTATTCATTTTACATCCCAATATCAGCTCTCCTCCCCGTGACCCCCAGGCACTTCTGCCCTCTTTTTCCTCTACACTCCCTACCCCTAGCACTGTAAGTCATTGCAGTAATAGACTCATCCTCACCCTCAGAGGCAGTTGGGAGAAGAGGATCCGCAGGCAGGCAAAAGTCTTATGGAGAGACCTGCTCCAATTGTCGTGGAACCCACATGAAGGCAAACTTGCACATCCTTTACATATGTGCAGAATGGGGCATAGGTCCAACGTATGCGTGGTCTTTGATTGGTCATTTATTCTTTGAGCCCACAAGGAGCCAGGTTAATTGAAGCTGTTGGTTTTCTTCTGAAGTTCTTATTCTCTTCAGTTCCCTCAGTCTTTTTCTCAACACTTCCATAAGGATTTTGAGGTCTGTCTAATGTCTGACTGTGGGTCTCTGCATCTGTTTCGATCAGCTGTTGGGTGGAGCCTCTCAGAGCACATTTATTCTAGGCTCCTATCTACAAGAATAACAGATTATCATTAATAGTGAAAGGAAATGATTCTTGCCCATGGGCTGGGTCTCAAGTTAGGCCAGTCATTGGTTGACCATTTCCTCTGCCTCTGCTCTGTCTTTGTCCTTTCACATCTTGTAGGTAGAACACATTTTGAGTTGAAAGTTTTGTGGATGGGTTGCTGTTCTCATCCCTCTACTGGGAGTCATTTTTGGCTACAAGACATGGCCACTTCAGGATCCATATTCCGTACTACAAGGGATCTCAGCTAGAGTTGCCTCCATAGGTCCCAAGGGGCCATCTTCCATCCCAGGTCTCTGGCATATCCTACCACTTGCCCCCAATTTATCACCAATTTCCATTCTCTCTCAACTCCTCTTCCTACATATGTTTCCTGACCCTGTCCTTCTCCTTTCCCCATCCCTTTCCCACCCAATTCCATCCAACCATCCATCTCCAGTATCTGTTTTGCTTTCCATTGTGCAGAATATCCAACCATCTTCTCTTAGTCCTTCCACAGCATTCTTATTTGTAATATCATCAACTGGAAACAACCCAGATGTCACTCAACTGAAGAATTGTTAAAAAAATGGACTACCACTCAGTATTCAGAACAAAGTATTCAGTTCTCAAAACAAAGATATCATGAATTTTGCAAGCATATGAATTGAACTGGAAAATATCATCTGAGTGAAGTAACTCAGACCCAAAAGCATAAACATTGTATGTACTCATTTTTGAGTGAATATTAGTTTTAATGTTAGCAACACCATAATCAAGAGACCAAAAAAAGCCAAATAACAAGAAAGGAGTTCTTATGTGAGGAAAGGTGGAGGGAATCTTGGAGTAGCTTGGGAAGGAAAACCATCTTCAGATTATATTGTTTGAAAACTTTTATTTTTTAATATTCTTTTCTCATGTAATACATACAAACCACAACCCCCATTCCTTCTCTCCCAGATCTATTCTTCTGCCATATCCCTTCATAAAAGACCAGGTTTCCCAAGGATATCAACCAAACATGGTTGTCTTAGTTAGAGTTACTTTTGCTGCAACACATCAGCCCTGGCATGGCACCATCCACAATGGATGGATCTCCCCATTAATATAAAATAAAGAAAGTGCCTTACATCTGGATTTTATAGAAGTGCTTCTGATTTATGTATCAAGTGCACATAAAATAGCCAGCACAACTGACACCTTGTCAACTTGATACACAAATACATCAGTGTTAATCCAAAACATTCTTTTTATTTATTCACAAGATTTTACATTTATAAAGTTGTTTATGTTTATCAAAAAATTTAATAAAACAAAAAAGAAAGTATTGTAAATTAGAAAAGTAGAAGGAGGAGGAGAAAAACAAGAGAAAGAACAAGTGCAAGAACATGAAGGGGAAGGGATGGTAGAGGGAGAGAGGGAGGGAAATGGGGGAGGAAGAGGAAGAGGAGGAAGAGGACGTTGTGGTGGTGGTGGTTGTATTGATAAATGCAAGGTCTTATCACCAAATCCCAAAGTCTAAAATACAATGAGTAGTATCTTTTTCCAATAGAATGTATAAAAGAGATTGCAAGTTTCCTTGACAGAGATCAATAGAATCAATTGTATAATATATAGCAGCAGTAGAGCTTATAGGTATCTTGAACTTTATCAATGAAAACAGGTTAACCAGAGTAAAGGAATACTAGCTACCCACTCAAAACTATCTTAGTATTAGAATGTGACGTCCTTAATCCTATTAGAATACATTAAAGATTAATATCACATGAAATTAAAATAAGTGGTGAAAATTCAAAAACTCTGTATTAGACAGTGTTCTCTATAAGAAAACAGCCAGTAGAAAACATGTATGTATGGCTGTGTAAAGATGTATAATAAAATAAAATTATTAGATTGGCTTGAATAGTAGGAACAAGATAGACCAGAAGCTCTTCAGTTCACAAATCTTCATGCCTCAGTTCTCACAATAGAGTTTTGGAATTGGGAAAGCCCAGGCAGTGTTGCCAATCCTTAGTCTATGATGGAAGGCTAAGGAAGCTTTAACACAATAGCATGGCAGAGGCAGAAACGGACAAACTTACTCAGAAAAGACTGAAATAAGAGCAGTCATGCTGCTTTGTTCTCCCAAGAATCTCTTTATAACTGGGCTAACCCTTTGCAGAAGCTATCTGTTACGACACCTTCACAGACAACACTAGAGGAGTATTTTCTAAATAAATTCATCTACCTTGAAGTTAGTAAGCCCAGCCCTCAAAGTACCTATCACTTCACAACAGCGAAGGATATACAGTGTCTCAGCAAAGAGACCATTCTAGTAAAAGTGTGCAGGTGATCCAGTGTCTATTTCCTGATTGAATATATGCCACTTCAGAAACTGTCTTTGACTAGCACAATAAAATAGCCACTACTCTCAAAATGCAAACAACTTCATGATGTCACCTTTTAAAACTTAGCAATAGATTAGGCCTGTGATGGAAAGTAAATAAATATTAGAATAAAAAATGCATTTTTTGCTGTAATAAAACATATTTTCCTAAGTGAATAGAGTAAATAATAACATGGTTTTAACTCATCAGATGGCTTAACATGTATTTGCCTTAATAGATTATATGTGAGGGTATGGCAGAATGCTCTGACGTACCTTCTCCAGACATAACACGGCTTTCTGTTGAACACATGAAAACACAGCCATTGTGGTTACAAAATCAATCCAATTAAAAATTTCACCTGTCAATATTTTACTAGCTCTAGACATGAAACTACTGAAAGCTAAGAGCTGATGAGAAAGAATTTTCATTCTTTACCAGGGATGGTCACTTATACCTTACTAGATGACCACACAGCCATATGCACACTGAACAAATTAATTGGAGTTAGAATAATAGAGAGGACATGAAGTCAGGGTATGAAGTGTTGTGGGATATATAGGGATATCCCCAAAATAGTTGGAGTGAGATAGTGAGCATTGGTTTGATTGACATATATTTTATATATGCATGAATTTTTAAAGAATAAAAAAGAAAAAACAAGGTTCATGATATTTTTTCTTATGGAAATTTATATTGAGTTATTTTATGAAAATAAAAATAATATCATCAGTTATCTGACACACCATTGAGTAGTAGCTTAGTCTTGATTTTATAAGTATTTTTATATGAATAAAATAAAGAGAGCAAAGTCCTTGTGTGTTCCAAGGCATTCGATCCTGGCTGTAGTTAGCTTAGGAACTCTATTCTTTATCAGTTCTCATTTTGTGTTTACACTCTAAGCAGTGCTTTTAAAGATTTTACTGTTTTACATATACGTATCACCTATTTCATATATTGTCACAGTTATCTCTAGTATAAAACAAAGCTGTGGATTTTCTTATGGCCATTGATAGCTTATATAATAAGACATTTATGAATCAAACTCCCAGAAATGCATTTATATGCCAAGGTAATAAGTTTATTATCCATAGAGTGTTACTCCATATTAGGGAACAGAGATTGCAGCATTGAAAAAGTCCAGGCAGTATTAAAATCACTTTGTTCATGTTGCCTGATTATTATTTCTAATTGTAAGGGTTGAACTTTTATAAGTAGAGGTCTTCAGACACATCTATTTATAGGCTGGCAAATACAGTGGATGGGGAGAATGGGAGAAGCTGTTCGTTGCTATCAGCTTTGCTCTCAGATATTAAGAACATGTAATTAATCTTTAACCGCACTCTGACTAGCATTATTTACATTAACTACCACCACTCCTCCCCCCGAGGCAGGTTTGATTAGTGATTTTTAGTCTTTGCTTTTCTTTTTTCCATTTCATAGAAAGTCTAGCATCTCCTAAATGTCACCTACCCCCTCCTTAAACAAAACATGTTTTATTTATCCCTTGCAATGAAATGTCAATGATTGTATAACAATTGCTTCATCTGTCACATTAGGAAAGTATACATTTGTTTTCAAGAACCACTCCTGATTTCCAAATGCTGTTGCCTGTATATTCTGTGCATGTTAAAATTTAAAAACAGCTGTTTGCCCCCACCAACACTATATTTTTGTTTCTTACTTTAACAAGAAAGTGTAAGAACCTATATTTTCATTATTTTTACTGTCTGAGCTGTTCAATTTCACAGAAAGGAAACAACCTCCACTCTGGTCACAAAAAAAGTAAATAAAAAGGAGACGAATAGGTAGTTTATATTTTATGATTCATTCTTCCAAATAAGTATAGAAGTATTAAAGCTACATTGTTAATGGGAAAACAAATTCGTGTCAGAGTTTGATTTTTAATTTTTTGTGTAGAAACAGCAAATGTTAGCTATATTTAAAGGAGAAATATTTTAACATTAAAAATCTCTGCAATTTGAGAGTTTATCATCCAACAAAACTAGCCTGTTGTAAATCAGAGATATAAAAATCACAGTGCCCATGAAAAGTTGTGCCAAGCATGAAATTTATACTTCTGAGACATTTTTATGAGAAATATATTAAATTCAATAAGTTCCTTTGTTCCAGAACCCTGCAGAGTTTAGTGAAATAACTGTAAATTCATCTCCTTTAACTTAAAAAAGCATTGTATTAGCTTTGTATGCTGATAATAAGTTTTATTACATATAATGCCTACATTTAAAGCCCAGGATTGATTAATTTATATTAATGCATTGTGCATTCTTAGTATGTATATGCTTACTCAATTTGATATATTTGGAAATCTTTTATTTATTATCATTTTAATTTTAAGTTGTAACATGTCTTCCCTCTTTGAATGTCATACCATGATTATAAGGATCTGACCTGTCTCTGTACATGTAGTAGCAAATAAAATGGAAAGTTCCATAACATTTAAGCTACCTTTCTTTTCCTTTCTTTCTTCCTTGCCTTTTCCCGTAGGTAACTTATTTTGTAATGTTTGATTGTGGTTTGTCTTCCTTATATTCACACATTCAAAGCCATGAAAGTATTCTAAAATCATGACATATAGTCCAACTTATGATCAATTTCAAAATGAAGTATCATTTGTTTCTCAATAATATGTCCTACTTACAAACATTTCAACGGCATCCATAGTCTATATCATTTTTTCTGTTCTTTTGAAAAATTGTCATACTATTTAAGTTAATAAATGATACAGCTAAGAATCTAGGAGAGCATCAGTAATCCTTAAAAGTCATGTTTTTAAGGCAGGAATTTTTGGCTAACCTTGGTAACATTGTTAAATCCAAGCCATCCTGGCCTACATATGAGATTACTAAAAGTTGCATTCAAGAATAAAGTGTTGGCAATCACCAGTGGGGTTTTTTTCTGTTAAATTGTTTATTCACTTTCTTCCAGACCGCAGCTCCCTCCCCCCAACTGCTACAAGATCACCTCTCACACTGCCTCTCTCCTTTCCCCCCATTCTTCCTCCTCTGAGAATGGAGAGGAGCCCTAAGTTCCAAACCACCCTGACACATCAAGTCATTGTAGGGCTAGGTACATCTTTTCCCACTGACAAAAGACAAGGCAAGTAGAACAGGATTCATACGCAGTCACTAGCATCAAGGACAGCTCCTGCTCCAATTGTTGGAGGAACTACATGAAGTCCAAGCTGAACCTCTGCTATATATGTGTGTAACTGGGATTGAGGGGTGGCAAGAGCCAGCCCAGGTATGCTCTTTGATTGGTGATTCAGTTCCATGGAGCTGCCAAGGGTTCACATTAGTTGACTCTGTTGGTCTTTTTTTAGAATTTCTATCCCCTCCAGGTAGCTCAGTCCTTCCTCCAACTCTTTCACAAGATTTCTGAGCTCTGTCTAATGTTTGGCTGTGGGTCTCTGCATCTGTTTCGATCACCTGCTATGTAGAGGCTCTCACAAGACAGTTATGCTAGCTCCTGTAAAGCATAACGGAGAATACTTAGTAGGGTCCGGGATTGGTCCTTGCCCAAGGAACGGATCTCAAGTCGGGCCAGTCATTTGTTTGACATTATCTTTGTCTCAGAACCAGGAAGGATCTTGCTCATTCCTGATGAAAGCGCTAGCACTAGAGCAGAATCATGAAATATGTGCCTATATTTCATGTAAGCAGGACAAATTTTGTACCAAAAATTTTGTGGCTGGGTTGGTGTCCGTATTCCTCCACTGGAAGTCTTGCCTGCATGCAGATGGCCACTTCAGATTCCAGATTCCCCACTGCTGAGAGTCTCAGTTTAGTTACCCTCATAGAGTCCCTGGAGCCTTCCCCAATGTCTGATCTCTGGCGTGTCCTAGCGATTTCCCTCCCATGTCCACCATACAACAATGATACATGCTCCACTATTTTCATAGCAGCTTTATTCATAACAGGCAGACACTGAGAACAAAGTAGATATCCTTCAACTGAAGAATGAATAGAGAAAATGTGGTTCACTTATACCATGGAATATACCTTAGCTATTAAAATTAAGGACATCATGAATTTAGTAGGCAAATGGATAGAAATAGAAAAATATCATCCTGGGTGATGTAATCCAGACCCAAAAGGAGATGCTTAGTGTATATGCTCTTACATGTGGATATCAGCCATAACTAGAGGATATCCATGCTACACTCCACAGACCAGAAGGAGCTAAATAACAAGGAGGGCCAAAGGGAAGATGTTTGAATCTCAACAATGATATCATCATCATCATCGTCATCATCATCATCATCATCATCATCATCAAGTGTTAACTCATGTGATTATTTTTAAAAAAAAGCTCTTTAGAATATTGGAAATTGTAGAGAATTTTTGGATAACTTAGCATATGTTTTTGAAACATTTCATTAACTTTTTGGTTGTTTTACCTGTCCCTTATTATGGGAAATTCTAAATTGAATTCCAATGACCACTGCAGGCTGTTGCCTATTCTATCATGCAATACTGTCCCTTAACCAGGAAGGATCTTGTTCATTCCTGATGAAAGCGCTAGCACTAGAGCAGAAGCATAAATGTGTCACTTACATTTTTTTGGTTACAAACGTAATTTTGGCTTATGCCTTTTTATATTTTTGCCTGCTGAGGGAAGCCAGAAGCCATGGTCTGAACCTAGTTTATGGACATGAAACTTCAGGACAAATGGTCTTAGGGAGCACCAAATAGGGTGTTGATAATCTCAAGTTATTCTCCTGCTAGTTAATTGGTAGGAAAACCTACCAAATAAAACTATAAATTCCTATAGTCACAACTTACATCTTGATTGATATTAGTAATGATCTGGAGTGACAACTGTGCCCACAAAGAGGAAAAAAATAGTAAGAATTTCAAGCCAATACATCTTTGGAAAATTTGTTACACAACAAAAAAGAAAGCTACTGTATAACTATCATGCATAATTTTTGGCATAGAATAATAGGTCAAATAAGATTACATAATGTACTCAAATGCTGGTGATGCTAATTGAAATAAGACAAAGTGATTAGAAGAATGATAGCTTGGTATTTAACCAGGAATTATGTCACATCAGTGAGTTCATATAATTTCATAGTTTGATACAAATGTATTTTAATTTGAATGTAATGAAGTGCAGTAAATTTAATTGGATGAATTAGGATACAATATTTATAACACAATGGAATGGGTGGAGTGGAAGATAAGAAGCTAAGAGAGGAGAGGCTATAGATTAGGTAGTTGTGTAACAGCATGTGGTCTGTGTGATATATTTGGAAACGATCAGGGTTTAGTGTCAATAAAGCCCCTAGCTCTAAGTTACACAGAAATTAAGAAAATACCTAATTCTGAGACTAGAGATAATTAAACTTCAGATATTATCCAACTTCAACACAGACACACAGAGAGGGAACTTGATAGATCTGGAATACATCATGTGTACAAATAGCAACACATGTGCCATAATTTTACCCAGAAAACTTACTTAAAACAATAAAGGAAGAGGTTTAACTGCAGTCTAATCATGCAAGAATTTTGCAAGGCTATGGACATTTTAGACTACAAAAAGGAAAGTAGCTATTTAAGGGCATTCTGGTTATAGGATTCCAGCGAAATGTTTACATAACTCTTGGTTCTTTTGATAAGTACAGAAATGGTGGGCTTCTCTGCATAGTATATGTACGCATTTTCCTACACATTATTTTAAAACTGTGCATTTTATCTTCAGATGACTCCTGAAAGTACAACCCAGGTGTCTGTTCTAACTTTTATTTCTTTCACACTGCAGAAAATACTCATGCTTTGACAGGAAAGGTTAGAGTTATATAGCTATTTCACATATGAGGGTTGATTCCCTTTGGCTTTAATTCACTTACTTTTTATTAGCTTGTATTAATTAGAGATAATGGTTTTGATAAAACATCATCACTCATGTGTACAAAGCATTTTGATCATATTTGCTACTGTTGTGTTCTTTTCCCGCCTCTCATTCTTATGGTTTACTTTCTGTTCCCAACTCTACTCTCCCATCTTCTATTTGTGCATTGTTTTATTCTCTTTTGAGACTGACTCATTCTACCTGACCCACTAGCTAAATCATCTTATGCGTAGGCAGTACAGGTCTTACCTGTTGTTTTCCAAATGTACAAGGTATCATAATTCTTTTTCCTCTTAAGTAGGTAATAGTAACTATTATCAGGACTAGTTTTAGACAATTAGATGCTTTTCTACATAGTTTTTTTAAATTATTATATTTTAAATTCTTTCTGTTATATGCATACAATAGGCCTGGTTCCTCACAAGGTGAGATACTAGATATCCCTGACTCCAGGTAATCCCAATATCAGTGTTGAGAAAGAAACTCAGATCCTCTAGAACCTCAGGGCATATGTACTTCACCAGTAAGATATCTCTCCAGTCTCACAAAGTTTCAATAAAACACAAACTTACTCATTTGGTTTTATTACAAGTGTCTTAGATTCTGGAGGAAAGTCCATCCAGAAACTAACCCTCGTGAGGATTCACCCCATATACAGCCACCAAACCCAGTCACTCATTATTGCTGATGCCAAGAAGTGCTTACTGAGAGGAGTCTGATATGAATAGCTCCTGAGAGGCTATGCCAGAGCCTTACCAATACAGATGAGGATGCTTGCAGCCAACCATTGGACTGAGCCTAGGGACCCCAATGAAGGAGTTAGGGGAAGTACTGAAGGAGTGGAAGGGCTTTGCAACCCCATAGGAAGAACAACAATATCAGCCAACCAGATGCCCAGAACTCCCAGAGACTAAACCACTAACCAAAGAGTACACATGGAGGAACCCATGTTTTCAGCTGCATATGTAGCAGAGGATGGCCTTATGTGGCATCAATGAGAGGGGAGGCCCTTAGTCTAGGAAGGCTTGATACCCCAGTGTAGGGGAATGCTATGGCAGTGAGTAGGGAGTGGGTGGGTGGGGGAGCACTCACTAGAAGCAGGGGGAGGGAGGATGGGATAGAGGTTCCTGGAAGAGTAACAGGGAAAGAGGATAACATTTGAAATGTAAATAAAAAATATCTAATAAAAATATAAAATGTGTAAATTTCAAAAAAGAGGATAACATTTGAAATGTAAATAAGTAAAATAACCAATAAAAATTTTAAAAAGAAATTAGAAAAGAAATTGTAATTGTTGATATAAATATACTAATAGAAGTAATTAGAAATATGCTCATACAAGAGTAAAATAAAAAAAATCTTTCTAGTTAGTGTCTGCTAACTATTTATAATTTGAAAAAATCACTGGCATCCTGAATTAGTTGACAATTTTTCCTTATCTGATGGACAGAAGTGATGATGGGGAACACTGAAAATGAAGGAGCTGATTTATGTCTTATTGTGGGCACATACCTTATTTTTATTCATGTGATAATTGTAGACCAATTTCACTGTGAAATTTTAGTGCAAGAGAAACCATCTTGTCTTACTTAAATTATTTATTGTATTATTGTATTATTTAAAATGATTTAAATATGAGATACAAATAGAAACCATAGATACTTCTTTCTCTTCCATTCATTTTATCAGATAATCGGGCTTATTTAGCACACTTATAATGTTTAACTAATAATATGAATATCAAAACTATCATATGTCAGTATCATATTGTACTTTACCATCTCTCAGCTAAGTTCTAAAATGAATATCAGATGCCTCTACTCCCTAGTGCCTAGTACATTGGTAGGTCTGTAAATATAGAAAACTTTTATTATGATGTGTTTTACTCACTTACCTGAGAAAACCCATTTCCTGTGAGTCATCTGAGTTTAACAAAGCTTTTCGTAACCCAATTTTCCCCTTGGGTTAATAAAGCTGGAGTGAGTCAGGGAATTCAGCAAAAGCCCGAGGCACTGAGCTGAGCTCTTTCTATTAACCTCTGGTAACTTACTCACAGCTGTGGCTACACCTCAGCATAAATTCCCTGGGATCCTGCCTCATGTATTTATAAGCAGAACAGATCTCACTTTCCTGGTGTTTTATGATCATTTCTTTTGATATAACATTTAAAATAGCAGAATGTTGAGTATGCGCATGGAAGAAAATCCAAGATGTAGGTCTAATCGTACACAATAAAATATAATGCTAATCCTTTTCACATGACATTGCAATAATAAATATTGAAGTTTTGGATTATATTACAATGGTAACTTTTAATTGTACATATCTATGACACTGATAAAATAGTATCTATACCTGTAAAATTTTGATTTCATTCTATCCCCAACAAATTGGATGATCTTCTTAGATAACACTTTTAGTGGATGTTGGCAGTAAGATATGAGAGTACTGGAAGCTGCTACACATTTTGTATTGTAGCACACACCAACTGACATGTTTGTCTCATTGTATGGAATTTAAATGTGCTTGTGTGCCTTTAATGGATATGTAATGTTCCATCAAATATTCTTAATGATTTCAGAAAACGGAGTAATTGTTAGTAGAATGTAGAGAATCAGAGTTCTTAAGTTATAATTTCAAGGAAGAATACAATATTATAAAAAAGAAATGAACTTTTAGACTGCCAGAGGATAGATATCCTCGTAGATAAATAAGAATATCAAGGCCAAAGAAGTCTATTTTTAACAATATGACATTTCCAAAAATAACTTCTTCCTGATTTTCTCCAAGTCCTTTTCTGCTATTGGAGAGTTTCTAGAAGCTTAGCTCCTTACTTGCCCTTTCTTTCTAGTCTAAGGAGCCTGGGAAATTAATAGGGCCAATTACTCTGTGCTGCAGAGGGCAGAGTCTATCTTAGGCGATTTCAGTCACTTATTTCCAAAGGAACCCTGCCCATTGCTACTGAGAATAACAGCTAACAAAGCTTTTCAGTTCTGGGTTGGAGCTAAAAATGGAAGAAAATAGGTCAGAACAAAAGAAGAAATAAGAAATGAAGATTTCTGTGGTGAGAGAACATTTTTGGAAGATTGGCTCAGTAACTGAAAGCCAGAAGAAAGAAATAGAACACAAAGAGGTAGAAGATGTCACCATATGAGCTCTACTTACATTGTGTACAAAGCACTTTAAATGTTCAAATTCTTTTTATGAATTCAAAACTTTATGTGGATTCGGAGATATGCTAAAGTAGATTTTCCTATGATAAATCATACTGGGCATGAACAAGCTTCTATATCATAAGACTCTGATCATATTCTGAAATAAAATCAAGATATATTTTGCCCCATTTCTCACTCTGTGAATACAATATCTTGCAGGTCATGCAATATCAGGATGCACAATTTATATTTACAGTCTATTCCAGCTATATGCAAATAAAATAACTCATGCATCAGAACCAATGGATTGGCTAGAATCATGAACAGTTCATCTATATATTCATTTTTTAATCACGATGTCAAATTTAAAATGAAGAGAGAGAATTTAAAGAACAAAATAGGTTCTGGACTGTTACTTCTTCCCCAAATCATAATGTATCAGCTGTAATTATGATTAGAAAGATAGTGAAGTATTTCTGTTATTGTGAAAATTGTGATATATAAAGTATGTAAGTGAATCTACCAAAAATATACCAAAAAGCCTTTTTTTATGAAAATTATAAGTACACATGTATCCATAGATCACATATCTTAAATGTCAATGTCAATGTTACCAATAAGCAGTTCGGTTATTTAGAATTCCTAGAAGTCAAAACCAGAAATTTTCTGTGAGTTATTTTTGCCTTGTTACAGAGAAAATAGACTTTGAGTGTATAAATATAATAATTCATCCTACAGACATTAACTATATTATGTAGCAGGAAATATACTCAATGAGAAGCAATGAAGTTGTGAAAGCAAAGCATTGATTTCTGTCCTCAGTGACATGCTTAATAGTTGGTTTAAGATTTGATAATGGCTATTTGCTTCGGAAACTGGTTCTCTCTGTTTCACCTCTGCTTGTTTCTAATTCAGACTCTCCCTCGTACACTTTCTATGGGTTGGATTTATCACAATGTACCACTGGGCCCAACTTAGGATTTTCTAAAGTATTTAAGTGGAATTGTCTCATTTTATTTAATTTAAAACTAAATTTATTTATTTGAGATGATATTCATGTGACAAAATTCTCCATGTCACTTCTTACCAAAGATAAGAAAGTCCCTTGTGAAATATATTTGCTTTTAGGGAATATGAAACTTATGAGCAGGTTAGAGACAGCGTGTCTGGAATTTTACTTAGTGTTTCTTACAGAATAATTTGATAAACTTCAAAGTATCGCCTCAAAATAACACTTCATTAGGTCTCAAGATAGAGATTAACCTAGTAGAGTAAGCCTCTTTAAGATTGGAATAAGTGTAAATCACTGGAAATCTGAAAACAAGACACAAACATCATTATTGCACAAAGTATGTGGTGTTTTGACTACTTATAGTCCCCAAAGACTTATGTTTTTGATTAATTGGCCATAGGGAATGGAACTTTTAGGAGGTGTGGAGGAAGTGTGTCACTGTAGGCAGATTTTGAGGCCATATAAATGTTGAAGCTGAAGCCAGTATGAAATCCAGTCCCCTTTTGCTGCCTGCAGATCAAGATGTAGAACTCCCAGCTTCTCCATCTCCATGTCTGCCTCAATGGTTCTATGCTTCCCACTATGATAATAATGGACTAAATTTCTGAAACTTAAGGTAGTCCCAACTAAATGATTTCCTTTATAAGAGTTGTCATGTTCAAGGTATCTTTAAACATCAAAATGTAAGTTCCATCTGTTGTTTAATGAATTCTTCTGGACTAGATTCTTGTCTTAGGTTGTAAATTTCATTTTTATGACTGTTTCTGTTTTGTTTTTCTGAAAAGAAAATTTTTTAGTGAACACTATAGATGATTCAAATATATCTTTATACTAAAGAAAAAAAGGACTATTTGAAAATATATAATTAATAAGTTTCAGTTTTTGAAATTTCAATTTCTATGTGAAGATGGTATAATCAAATTAGAATATTTCACCATAAACTCTCAAAATGTCAGTACTAAAAGACTTAATGTTTTAGTTAGAAATGGATGTCTTATACTCTATATTCTGATTATGGTTATACTGTCCTCAACAATTTGCATATCCAGCCCAAATGTCATTCAATTAAATCTACATCCTTTCTGGATCATTAGATAAAAGCACCAACCTGACAATGCTGAAATAATATGAAATGAAAACAAACAAACTTGAACTGGACAAAAAGAACAAATAAATAAACAAAAGAAAAAATAGCTAAATAAAAAGTACAAGATACACATTCAGATGTAGGGACACATATAATGGGACATACAGATATCCCCCCAAAATACAAAATCATAAACCATTATTTATAAGTAAAACTCGTGTCAAGTTAAGAAAAATCAAATAAAGAAAAGAATTTCTCAGAAAAGGCATTTGAGACAATGAAAACAACTCCAAAAATACCACTGTTTGTTTTGTGTTGGCCATCTTTGGTTGCTCATGGGGTCTAGTCTTAAGAGTGATTTGCATACCCAGTGATACTCCACTGATAGAAAATGTTCATTTGTGAGTGGTTAGCAGTAGGACATAGCTTATGTGTTAGACACAAGAGCTCGTGTGCATGTTCACTAACCATGGTTGAATCACCAGGCCTAAACCTGTACAGTCTCTGCACATGAGGCCCCAGTATCTATGAGTACATATGTGTGCCGACCTCGCTGTGTTCAGATCTTGTTGCTTTGGGGCCCTCCATATTTCTGGATCTTGAAGTCAATCTACCTCCAATCTGAGAAAATAACTTGGGAGAGATTGATTCTTGAGGTTGATTAAAGCAAATTGTCTCCTTGAGTAATAACAGAACTTAGGAAAACATGGAAGTGACAAGCATAGACCAATATGTATCTTTTGTTTGATTACAAATACCATGTTGTAGCATACTGTTAGCTTCTTATTTGTTTAATTTTGTAGTTTTGAGATTATAATATAACTAGATCATTGCCTCCTCCCTCCAAAATCACCTGTATACCCCACCTTGATCCCTTTTAAATCCATGGCCTGTTTTTTTTTTCACAGATAGTTATTACATGCATGCATACCCATTTGCAATTGGAATAATCAAGCTCTGACAGAAGGATGCAGAAGGTGTTTATGTCCTGGGGTGACTCTTGCTGTCTTTAGTAGCTCTTTCTGTACTTTCATTCATGCTAAATCTCTTTGTTTTGTTTTTTTTCTTGTGGTTTTACTTTTCTGTTATATTTATTTATGTCTTTATTTAGTACTCTATATTTTATTCTCCTACCCCCTGTCCACCCTTCTACTGCTTCACATCCCATAAGTCCTCCCTACTCTCCTTTCTTCATGTAGATGTCCCTACCCTCCACTCTCCTTGACCTCTAAACTCCCTGGGACCTCCAGTCTCTTGAGGGTTGGGTGTATCATCTCTGAATGAATACAAACCCAGCTGGTAAGAGATTATCAGGACTCAAAGGTAGGGACCTTAGATGAAATGACCCACAGTAGGAAGAGGGAACTTATAGAACCCATCTTCAGCAGGAAGATAGGTCATCAAATGAGGGAAGGGGGGACATCCCACAATCATAACTCTGACCCATAATTGTTCCTGTCTGAAAGACTTACAAGGATGGAAATGGAGAGAAGACTGAGGAAAAAAAGGTCCTGTGACAGGCCCAAAGTAGGATCCAGCTCAAGGGAAGGTCCCAAGGCCTGCTATTATTACTTAGGATATAGAGCACTCGCAAAAACAGGACCTAGCTTGATCATACTCTGGAAGGCCCAACAAGCAACTGAAAGAGTAAGAGGCAGATGGTTGCACCCAGCCAATGGAGAAAAGCAGTTGACCCCTGTTGTTGAATTAGGGAAAGACTGAAAGAAGCTGAGAAGGAGGGTGACCCTGTAGGAAGACCAGCAGAGTTAATTAATCTGGATCCCTGAGATCTCTCAACACTGGACCACCAAATAGGCAGCACACACCAGCTTATATGAGGCCACCAACACGCATACAGCAGAGGACTGCCAGGTAAATCTCTTTGTGTGAAATGAAAGATTTCTTTCTTTCCCAGGGACTAGACCTTTATCCTGTGAACTCTAACGATGACTTTAACTATGTTTTGATTAATGAGGGTATTAAGATAGCAGCAAACACACAGAGCTGCAAGACCTAAACTAAATTAATCATCATCAAAAACAGATGAAACAACAGCATTATGAATGGAGACATTATAGAATATTTTAGCATTTTAGAGATGTAAAATTTTCCTAAACAGGTAATGAACTCAAAAAAGAATTCATTTAATAACCCTATGGTTAAATCAATATAAACAAGTTTAATGGACAAACCACAAGTTGTATAAATACAGTTAAAACTTATATGGAAGCAATGGATACCTTACTTACTACTTAAAAAATGACAAAAATAAAGTGCGTTTCTTTCAAAACTTCCAGCAATTGCATGACAAATTCCTGAGAATACATTTATTAGAGCATTACCAACTCCCAACCCCCAAGACACACCTATGTTTAGCTATTAGAAATATAAGAGAAAGATGGAAATCACTCAAATAGGTATTAACTGTTAATTTAACATTTAATTATGACAAATTAATAATATAATCCTTATAATATCTAAAAAATAATTAAATGATATTTCAATTATTTGGTTTAAAATGTCCATCCTTATCCAAAATGAATAAGTAGGCTCCACTGAAAGGTATTTATTGCAAAAGAAAATATAAATATGAATTATAAACAATATGTAAGACAATGTAGTTTCATATGATTAACCAAAGTCAAGTAAAAGACCTGATATAATATGTTGAAATAAATATAATATTTTTTCTTCCCTTTAGTGGTATTAATACACTATGCCAGATAACATAATTAAGACTTCATGGAAGTTCTACAGAGGATTAAAAAGAGAACTAAGATAGATAAGTAGAATTTTTAGCAGAAAATAAATTTATATATGTATTTTATTATAGGGTACAATTATGATTAAATAACTTGAGAATTGGAAGGCAGTGTATGAAAGGGAATCATTACTTAAAAATTGTTGATTTCTCTACACCATTTCTGAACAACTATCACTTCCTTTTTAAGACAGCTTAGACACCATGATTCAAGCACTTATACTCCTCATAAACATTAAGTTGACAATATGAACAACCTTAGGCTAGTATAACAGTCACACAATGAGATACACAAAAACATAGAATCAAACCTATATACAACAGACTAAGTTACTGTAGAATAATTTTCATCCTACCTATTGACACAGTCAACACATGCTTAGTCAAATGTCTAGTATCCCTTATGCAAGAATCTACATGGTTTATTATCCATCCTATACTATGATTTTAATAGGAAACTTTAAATTATTCAGAGTCTGATTTTGTATGAAAATATGGGTAATACGAGAAAGAACCATATAGTAGAGGATGGCCAAGACGGTCATCAATGGGAGGAGAGGCCCTTGGCCCTGTGAAGGTTCTGTTCTCCCGTGTAGGGGAATACCAGGGTCAGTAAGCAGGAGGGGGTGGGATGGTGAGCATGGGGAGAGGGGAGGGAAGAGGGGATTGTTTTAGTTTTTGTTTAATTTATTTTAGTTTTTTTCTTATTTTATTTTATTTTATTTTTCTTTTCTTTTTTTTCTTTCTTTTTCTTTTTTTT
>NW_022196914.1:16382308-16384057 GCF_008632895.1 Mastomys coucha
TTCACCAAAAGAAAAGAAAAGAAAAAAGAACCAATCTATTATAAAATTTACATTGTTTTACAAGGTAAGTTTATATACATTTAACAAATTTTAACAGTTGATCCCACTAACTTAAATACACTCCTCTTTCTTTTGTCTCTAAGATTTGATAACTCCCATATAACTCCTTTTCTTGTTCCTAGAAAAGTACTGTCCCTACATTTAAATTTAGACTGTCCTTTCCAAAATTCATTCCTTATTTCATAACTTGGTAAGACATGCATTCCACTTCTCCCAGAAAAACTCCCAATTCTCTATATAAACTTGGAAGAGATTTCTCCTCTGGCCTCCATTCCCATCAGAAAGTGTGGTGAGATGACAGCTTTCTGTATAGGGGAGCTGCAGACACAGTTAGCATAGGAACGAATGCATTCTGGGATGACTGCCTCCTTGGTTCCCATGCACACACACACACACACACACACACACACACACAGACGAACACACAAACACACAGACACACAAGTCTCACATACCGGAAGACTGAACATTACTTTAGAGATTTATTCCTGTGTCATAAGTAAAACTGAACACAGTAGATGCTAACATTGATTTTCCAAATTAATCTTTAAATTATTGAAAAGATGCAAAAGTAATGATGTAAATAAAAGAGTGCTCAGACCTTACTTTTTAGTGTTATTGTACTAATAATGACTGCAAGGTTTGCAGGTTATTTATTTTGACTACTCTCAGATTCTTGAAGACAATAAGTATTGTGTATGTATCTGTTGAGTGTTCATTAATGTATTCAACCTGTCTAAATGTGACAAATTATGAGGGTATTTAAACATTCTTTCACTATGTAATAAAGTGCATATATATTTACTTAGAGATAAAAATATTTTCCTTACTTACCTTAGTTCACCAATTAATCCTTAGGAGCCTTTCCATGAAGATCTAGTTTTGGTGTCTTACAAGATGTATTAATATCACTAATGACAGAAAGATTATATTTAATTCAACGTTCATATTGTCTATTGTTTTGTGTCAGAAAATTATATTGGCTTTGAACTTAAAATAATGTGAGTCATTTAAATATTATAAATTGAATCAAGACCAATTTATCTCTTAGAGGAGATAATGGAAAATTTTCATTTTATTCAGTGGTAGGAATACTTGCCTGCACTAAATTCTTAAAATATAATGTTTAAGTATATCACTGTAAACTGCCATGTTCCTAAAGTAATGTTATAGGCAGTGATTTTATGTCAGTGATGTATTGATTTTAGAATTGACACAAGTCAAGTTTGATTATGACATCCTTTAACCTATAACTTCTATGTTACAATGACAAATTTAAGGTTACAGTGTGTCTCTTGCTGTCAAGACTGATCCATCCAAGCAAAACCAGGTACATATTTTCTTAGCTTGAGATATAAGACATATGCTCCTTTCAGTTTAATTTGCTATAGTAAAATGACTATTTTCTCTTTTCCACATTATGCCTGTAAACATTCTATGCATATTTAATATGTACTCATATGTACCCTTTAAAATTCTTGTTTACCTACAAGTTTTCCACTAAATTTTCTTTTGTTTTATAACATATTTGAAAATACTGGATCTTCTCTCTGGTGAGTTCCTAAGCCGGGAGCAGCCAGCAGGGAGGCACAGACCCCAAGAGTCTCAGGGGAGCCACCCTGCAGCAGGGACAGGATCCTCTCAGCTTCCAAGTGGCAGAGGTGGATCAGCGACCTTAGCTGCCCCTCC
>NW_022196914.1:16388054-16420296 GCF_008632895.1 Mastomys coucha
GTTTCTTTGTTTTTTGGAGGGGAAACTGGGAATGGAGAAATTTACATGTAAATAAAGAAAATATTAATTTTTAAAAAAAAAAATGAAAATACTGGCTTCTACGTTTTTCCCCACATTTCAATAGCACATATGTCTTATTATTATCTGAAATCTTTTGAGATTTATCTGTGCAATATATCTTGAAAAATAAAGTTTGCATATATACACTGCACATTCTATGTGATAGTCAAGAATAATATATGTCATCATGCCCTGCATTTTGTACCAATGATATTATATTTTATTTGAATTAACTTCACATTATTAGAGAAATATACACTTTATTATCTAAAGAACAAAATTTATAAGACTCAACCAGAAGCAAAATTTATTTCTTCCATTACGTAGACTTAAAAAACTTAGTTAATTTTATAGTAATTTCCAAACAATTTCTGAGAAGAGGTTTCCAAGTGGAGGAACGCGAATCAAGGTGGGTAGAGCTGCTTCCTGGTCGTGATATTGCAAAAGAGGGCATACTGAGAGAAGGCATGATCAACTGGAAATTACCTGTAGCCCTGAAACTTAACCATAGAGACATGTGTCCACAGTCAAACCCCTTTAATTAAAAATGCCATGACTTCCAAAACAATACTACCAGCTGAATTGAACACATTCAGATTATTACACAGAATTACATTGCTTCCCCTTATCCAGAATTCTTGGGGTTACCACATACCATAACAATGCATTCAACTCAACACAATACCTTCCTAATTTTATAGTTCAGAAGTCCAAAGTCTTTTCTAAGACTCATGATAATCACTTAACAGTGAACCTTACTTTAATATTTGGAAGTGACAATGGTATGGAATTAATAGTGCACTTCCAGATTTAGTAATGAAAACCTAGGACAATTGAACAAACAAATATGAGAGCATGCAGCTTCTCTTGTGTAATGTGTGGTTCTTGGGCAGATCATCTGAATGTAACATCATTTGGTAGACTGAGGTCCTCCCTGATGTTTCCATATGGATATTGTTTTATAGTCAGTATATTTAATTTTTCATACAGTATTTTATCATATTCAGCTTCCAGATCTAGATAACCATCTAACTACTGTATCTACCCAAACACATGTTATTTCTCTTAGTCCCTAAAGAAAATTAATCTAAAAAAATACCCATCAAACTATAACAATAAAAACACATAGGAAACCATGAAGTCTCTTGGGTGTTGACTCATTACTTGCAGTGTCACTCCAATGATATTAATGTACTTAAAGGTTTTATGTAATGACAAAAGTACAGTCTCAAGCTTAGTGTGCTTTTACTATCAGTTAATACATGGATAACAATTGTCATTCATCTTCTCCAGTCAAATATGACAGGAACTCACTAAGCAAAGTTGAATTTGTTACTCATTTATGACAACAAAGACAGGAATCCTTAGGTTCTTAAAATGTAACATGATTGTCGGAGTATAAAATGTTTATATTTTGAGATAAAAATAAACCATGTAAAATATTTATATGACTAACCATGGAAACAGAGAGTGGCATATCATTAAATCAGTTTAAATGGTTTTGAATTTGTTACCAATTTCTTTGGTAATAGTAAGCTATAGTAGCCTTTGATAAACATTCAGATTTAGGTTAATGTCATATATATATGCAGACCAACTTGAAAAATTTTCCCTAAAGAAAGAGATGTTTATTTTGTGTTATAGTATCCTAGATATGTAAGAAGTAATAGCAAAATATAAATATAGCACTTGACCTCTGTATATATGTTTTTATATCCCTAGGAAACATTAATTATTTGTACAGTATTAGTTTCTTATTTTTGTAATAAAGTACCTGACAAAGGACAGCACAACAGAGTTCATTGAGATTATTCAGTAGACCATATAGTAGGGAACCCATGGAGACAAATGAACAACTCACATCTGCACTGAGGCTTAATACTCTTTTCCATTTTTAATTAATTTAAAAACCTAATCCAATAGAAGATTCTGCCAACATTCAAGATGACTGCTTTTCTTTCAGTTAAATGAAATGGAAAGTATCCTCAGTGACACACCAATAGACATCTCTCTATTTGGCTTTTAAATGTTGTAAAGCTGACAGTGAAGATTAACCAAACCAGTCTTCAATGTTCTGCAAAGTAATATTAAGTTTACTTAAATCTAAAATCACAGCATTAAATAGAATAGTAAAATGCTATGAGAGTAAATATATTTTTAGCATTGTCTTTGGTAAATATTACTCTTTCAATCATGTATGATCTGAAATTATTTTTAAACTATACTCCAACATTAAAGAAACCAAATAGTTTTTAAAAACTTATGTAATATAATATTCCAGCATTCATGTGATAATAAGTATTGTATGCAGTATGTAATATTCATTGTTGTGTGTCTGTGTATGTGTGTGTGTGTGTGTGTGTGTGTTTGTGTGCATAAATAAAAGATCCACTAAATGTTGTTCTAAATAATGGAAACTTCACACAACTGAGTTTATTCTCAAACATAAGGAACCTAAAGGCTTTACTGAATGAAGTGAAGTTTTTTGATTCGAAGAGCCCGCTAGAGACTTAATGTAATAGGAATTTTTCTTGGCGTGCCAACCCTGCTTTGGACTTTTCTTATCCACTGTCATACTTTAAGCCTCTAGATTATATATCACAGAGTAATGTGATAAATCTTTCTCTTAGTACTTGTTATACCTAATCTTAGGGAAGTTCTCATTTAGAATCAATTTCTGGTCTATACAGAATTATAAGGATCATAGAAAATTTGCAAATCTGACCTTGAAGGCATATGGCTTCCACTTGGGCACTGGTTTCAACTGTCTCTGCTGACCTGCACAGAAGTGCACTGAACTGCATGATTTCATGAACAAACTCAACTCCACAGCACTGCACCCACTGCATTGACTTCCAAGTGACCATCTCTTTTTCCCTGAGCTACTAAATATGCTGTTTTCTTGAGAACTGGCTGTATTCTATGTTTGATTCATAATTCAAATCTTTCTCTGATTCCTTAGAGGTAGACACTTCTCAACTAGACATCACTTTCAATCATGGCTGCTTCCTTCTACAAACTAATTTTAACTTAAAGTTATATACTAATGGTGTAACTATATTCCAGCTTGATCACATAATCCTAGATCTTTGGATGTGATTCCCTTGCCAAATCAGCCATGTTGCATGATTAAAATTCCTCTGTACCAAAATATATCAAGAGTAAATGCTCATCATTTTGTACCCCTCTTTCAATTATTTGTCCATTTAATGGATGATGCATCTAAAAAATTTGTTCTAATACTGGCCTCTATCTTCTCTAAAGGAAAAAGATCTTTTTGCTACAGTGATGCAGATGTTATACTGAGTGCTCATGTTGTACAGCTCTAGGAAAACTCTAGATACATTTATTTAATGATATATATATGCATATACAAGTTTCTCAATGTCTGTACAAATAATTATACTAGAGAACTAACAACTAAGCATCTGAATTCAAAGAGTGAGTTGCTAAATGTTCTATTGGGTCCATTTTCTCACGACAGAGTGTTAGGCTCTGTCCTCTACCTCCTTCAGTTGACATCGATATATTAATAAAATGAGGTCCAGAGAATATTACACACATGGTCAAAGGTATCATGTAACCTGTATTCATGATTCATCATCTTTTTGTAAGTGTTTTTAGAGGATATAATATCTATTAGTGTTATGTTACATACCAAAATACAATAAAAAAGAATCACTACCAGATAGAAAATTCATACTGTTCCCCATATATTTTCAGAATTCTGTCCTTGTGTCTTGACTAAGTTCCTAGAATACAATAAACATGTAGTTTCAAATCATGGTCAGAAATATATCTTTTAGAGTATATATCAATGCTCATTAAGCATGCTATCATATGATAGTTTTCTAAGTTTAGTCTTAGAATAATTCTCATTATTTATTAAAGAAAAATACTATAAATAAATAAAGTAGCTATAAGTAATTCTCATTTTTTATTGTAACAGAATTGTCATAGAAAAATTGTAAAATACAGTAGACCACATAAATCTATGTCTTAACTAAACTAGCCCAAGATTAAGCAGTAATACTGGAAGGAAATGGATTTGATTTCAATATTTGTGTTCTTTTTATAGTTGTCATCAAAGTTTGACAACAAATTTCAAATACAACAACAAAAATTTTTCTTGATCATTAAAAATAATTTAGAAATTTAATGTTAATAATCATTTAAAATTATGCATGATTATACTATTAAGGTAATCTTATTTTAAATCTAAAGTATATTTTAACTACCTCTTCTTTACTAGTTTAATAATGTAAAGTTAAAATTTATAACTCTAAATCATGATAGATATATCTTTCCTATAAATCAAAACCAATATTTTGATTAATAATGGTAAATTTCTTTCCTATATCTTGTAAATAATATATTTTCAAAGAAAATGAATAGTTTTTACTTAGTGCTCTATATTGCAGGTTACAGTGTATAATTGTTATTAAATTAGATCTAAAGTTCCTTGCAATAAAGATTTAAAAATTTCTATGTAAGTTACTCCACAGTGACTACAGGCCTCATTTATTCAGATGATTATTATATTATAAAATGTTCCACCTTTACAAACATAAATCTTTACTTGAATTCCTTGGGGTTGGATTAATCTGTTTCACTACCCAATATATTTAACATTTTTCTAGCTACTTTACACCTTGATTTAATGTACTTTCTTATGGTTAATTGAAATTCAAACAGAACAGTAATTATCACTTGTAAACTTAATATGTGTGTATTGGAGTCCCAATGTCTCCCAATGTCTAGCAGTCAACATAATGAGTACTGATGTATAATCTAAAGCTTACATTCAAAGTGGTAGCTTTCAAATTCCAGGAAATTTCAGCTTTCCAAAACTCATGCGCTTTCCAAAAACTAAGCAAACAGTGCTCATTTTAAACTTGACCTTAGCTAAAAGGGCAAGAAGTGATGCACAGTGCTCATTTCAAACTTGATCTTAGCCAAAGGCCGAGAAGCTCATTTTAAAGAAGAAATATTTTTTCCAAGCTCCAATGACTCTTATGTTGATAGTATAAAATATATTAACCAACTTCTGTACTAAATAGGTGTCTTCAATTCAAAGATGATTGATTAAAAATAATTGGTTTTGCCAATATTTAATCACGATATATGCCATTACTGTAAATTTATAGAAGCATATGAAATTTTATATAAATAATGCATTTGTATTTATTGTTATATTAGTGTGGTTTTAACATATTCAGTGGGCATTGTGTGCCTTCTGCAATAAAGGTCTTTAATAGTATATATTAAGTTGATATCTCCTAAGTGCTGGTTTTCTTGCTCACTCTGTCAGAGAATGTAACAAAAAGGCAGTTTTAATATATTGTTTTCTACATGTTGGCCTTATAATGTTTCTGTGTTGCTAAAATCTAACTTTGTCATTCAACATATTCAACTTATCCCATCCATTATCCATCCTGACAAATGTAGTTCAGTCTACCATATCATCATTGTTTCACAGGTGCTTTGTATACACACACACACACACACACACACACACACATACATACACATACACACACACAAACACACAGATACTAATTTTTCTTTTCTTTCTTTATTAAGTGATTCATCTTCTCTAACTTTAGAAGAAGCTAGTTTCTAAATTTCTCATCATACCTTTGTGTACATTAGTATGCAGTGTTCAAGAGTATAAAATAGAATTTTGTGCTCTGAAAATTGTTAAATAAATATATTTTACAATCTTTCTTATGCTGGTTCAGAAATTATTATCACTATCTCATTCAATACATTCTTAAAACTTACTATACACATACATATATAATATATATTATATATTAATTGTAATATATATTATATATAATATAAGTATTATATATTACATATATAATATATATGTATATATATATGATACTTACTATATATCATATATACATGTATATATATCATAATACATACATGTCTGATGTTAAAATATACGCTCTAATTCTTTTCTTTAAATTATTCTTTTATAGTTAAATTTATAATGCTTTTAGATGCTTATTGACTATACTATACCATTTTTCTAGTTTCCTTTTGTTCCTGTGATGAAATACTATGACCAAAAGTAACTTAGGTGAATAAACAGATTATTTTAACTTATTGTAGGTTCACTACTGAAGGAAATCAGGGCAGAATCAGAAATAGGCTCTGAAACCAAAAGCAGGAGATGAAAGGTTCTTGTTGGCCTGTTACAGCTTATGATCACCTAGATTTCTTATTTAGTCCAGGAGTACCTGCCTCGGGATTAGTGCCATAGACTACGGGCAGCTTATATCAGTTGATCTATAAAATAATCTTCCATGATATATGCCAGGTCAATTGTATCTTGCCACTTTCTTAGTAGAGGCTGTCATCTCTAAACTGTAGCCTCTGTCATGTTAAATAAACAAAGCTAGAAGAAGGGACATTTTGTCATAGATCATCTCACAGATCCAACAATTTTATTTTATTTATTTATTTTCTTTGTTTAGAGAAGGAATCAAAAATTCATCTTAATAATATGTTCAGAATATTTGTGGAATAAGAATTTAAAGTATTTCAGTTATGAAATCTTTGCATGGAATGATGTAATTACATGTTGGAGCATCTTCTGGGTATATGCCCAGGAATGATATGGTGGGTCCTTAGGTAGTACTATGCCCAATTTTCTCAGGAACCACCAAACTGATTTCCAGAGTGATTGTACCAGCTTGCAATCCCACCAGCAGTGGAGGAGTGTTCCTCTTTCCTCACATCCTCGCCAGCATCTTCTGTCACCTGAGTTTTTGATCTTAGTCATTCTGACTGGTGTGAGGTGGAAACTCAGGGTTGTTTTGATTTGCATTTCCCTGATGATTAAGGATGTTGAACATTTCTTTAGGTGTTTCTGAGCCCTTCGAGTTTCCTCAGTTGAGAATTCTTTGTTTAGCTCTGTTTCCCATTTTTAATAGGGTTATTAGATATCCCTCACCAGAGGAAAGGATACAGAAAATGTGGTACATTTTACACAATTGAGTACTAATCAGCAATTAAAAACAATAACTTCATGAAATTTGCAGGCAAATGGATAAAAATTGAAAATATCATACTGAATGAGGTAACTCAGTCACAAAGGAGCAAACATGGTATGTACTCGCTGATAAGTGGGTTTTAGCCCAAAAGTTCAGAATACCCAAGATTCTATTCACAGACATATGAAGTTTAAGAAGGAGACCAAAATGTGGATGCTTCAGTGCTTTTTAGAAGGGCGAACAAAATGCTCACAAGAGGACATATGGAGACAAAGTATGGAGCAGAGACTGAAGGAAAAGCCATCCACAGACTGTCCCACCTGGGAATCCATCCCACATACCCAGAAGTAATCCAGGGTGCCAGAAAGTGCTTGCTGATAGAACCCTGATATGGCTATCTCCTGAGAGGCTCTGCCAGATACTGACAAATACAGAGGAGGAAGCTCGCAGCCAACCATTGGAATGAACTCAGGGGTCCCTGATGGAGGATTTGGTGAAGGGACTGAAAGAGCTAAGAGGGTTTACAGCCTCATGGAGAGAGCAACAATATTAAGAGACCAGACCCCTTGGAGCTCCCGGGGACTGGACTACCAAGCAATGAATACACATGGAGCGACCATATCAAATTAGGGAAAATTTTGACTGAAATAGATTTGATGAATTCCAGGAGAATAATTTGAAAACTCATGTGCAAATATGGTCAGTACATTTTGCCTTGAGACATTGTTGCAGTCTGTAATTGTTGAATTAACTAGGTAGACAGAACTAGCCTCATAGTTAAAGTGTGACTTTGTAAACAATCATTTTAATATTATTTAGCATATATTGCAATATAAATTACCATACTAGTTTGTGCTTATATATATAGATAATAACTAACTTCCTACAGTTTTTGTTATTTCAAGAAAAGTATATTATATTATTATATTCTGTTTATATTGTTAGATAAAATGAAAGACAAGTTTTCTCAACTTTATAGAATAACAAATGAAAAATTTCTGTAAAAATCATGTTCAGGTTTAATTTCTTTTCTTTGAGCCATACATAGACTATAGGTGTCAACTACTGCAGTATTTGAGGCAAAAATATCCCTATCTAGTGATGGCTGGACTAAAAGTCATTCTGTAGACTTAGTAGGCCATAAACTAACAAGAGATTTGCTACCTCTATGTCCTGAGTGTTGTGATTAAAGATATGTGACACCATGCCAGATACTATGGAATATTATTCTGTTTTATAAATTCATACAATATTAGGTTTTATATATTTTTAAAACATTAAGCATTTTAGAAGGAGAACATAAGTATGTTAAGCAAAATTTATTATACCTCTACCAGTATGATAAAATACCAATAATGATTATGTTCATTAGAATATAAAGAAAACCATTGGTACATTTAGTACCAATGTACATTTTACTAAATGTACATTTGTGCTTTTATTTTTTATGAACCTAGACTCAGGTAATTTAATGATACTCACATGCCAAAAAAATCTCATAACCTAATAGAGTTTTTAGGAGTTTTGTGCAGAAAAACTAAAACTGGATAGGCATTAAAGGAGGTCACCAGAGATAAGCTATGATCTATAGAGTCAAGTCCGCCAACACCTGTAGTTCTATTAGAAGTGGTTCTTTGCTCACATGAATGAACAATTTATCAAGATTTAATTATTTACAGATATTTCCTGAAGCAAACAGTAAATGATTAATTGGAACTCTTATCTTCTTAGAAGAGAATCTGTAGAGAAAATGACTGAGTCCATTCAATGGAAGTGATCCTAGTTCTCAGCACTGACTGTAGATTTATGGAGGAAAGAAAGATAGCATGCTTTTTAAGGAAAATGAATGACAAAACTCTAAGCTCACTGAAGAAACTATGGTAAAATGTAAACAATTATCACAAAATGGATTGTATACTTGAATTATTTTTAAGATAGAATGCATTATAAAAATTAATTAGTACAAATAAATATTATACTCTAATGTTAAAATAATGATGTTAGGAGCAAAGCACATAAGCAAATGAGCACACAAACAGATGAAAGCACACATACACACATACTAAGTTATTCTGTGTTGTGTAAGGTGGTATGGAGAAAAGATGGTTTTTGACTTATTAGTAGTTTAAAGTAGAGAATTTGGCTCCTTTGAGTAAACCAATTTACCTCTAGAAAATTAGGTTATTGAAATCAATATTTTTAATAAGTGTTTTTAACTATTTACATATTTTTATGAAAATAGTTTATTGATAATCTCCCAAAGAATTAATTTAAATTTTCTTTAAAGTTGTAAGCTCTTACTGTATACAATATAACTATAAAATACATCCTATAAGCAATAATATGCCTATGTTTACTCAAAATAATTTGGAATTTTTTATTATAATTATTATTTACATATATTTATATTGTAATAGATATATGTCTCTGGGTTTTAATAATATTTATGAATAAAGTCTACCTTTCTTTTTATCAATTTTTATGCCTTGTCTTTTTGATTAATTATAAATTTAGCAAAAAATAGTTTGCAGGCATTGGAGTCATCATTAAAGATATTCATAGACCTGATAGAAAAGTTGCTTTCTTAGGGCAGTTATTGTTGTGATTGGCAAGTTGGTTTTGAAGAACTGACTCAGAAAATAAATGAACTTACATCTCTAGTGTGATTTATAAATAATAAATTCTCTTCTGACTACTAACTTGACACCAGTATTGGCAACAGAGTTTAAGAGTAACTATAGTTAGTTCACGTTTATCATGTGTTCTCTAATATATTACTTCTTAAGATATATATATATATATAATTGGGGTTTTAAAAATGTTCTGGAAGAAATTTAAATTCAACTTGATAGACATTTACATAGTATGTAATATTAAAGAAAAATCAATTTATATACAAATACAATATACCAATATAGGCATGCTTTGGAATTCTTGTCCTTCCATAACTACAAAACTGTCCTTTAACTGGCAACTTTCAGTTCGTTGCTGAACTAAGAAAAATGAGTTGCTTTCAACAGCTTTTATGAAGATTTAGAAGAGATGGTGTGTGAAAAGTCTTTTAAATATGAAATGCTGTGAGTGAAAAGTCCAGCATATAAATCAAGGAACAGAGAACTCCTTCAATCTTCATAAAAAGCTGAATGTCAATTGTCTTCATATATTGTGTCAACTGTAGTCCTTCTAAATGGACACATGATTGAAAACAACATGGCAAGACAGATTCCTACACAGCCTTATCCATTATAAAGTAAAATTAAACATCAACAAATATAAGAAACATAAGTATATCAAAGTAATGACTAAATACAATGAGCTCTATTTATAAAACTGTGTTAAAATGTAAGGCTCATTATCAAAACTATTAATGTTGTCCTAAGTAATGGAGGTTCTAATTTTAATTTTCTACATGAGAATAAAACACCACCCATGAAAAGATAAAAACAAATGTTGAATGTTTCTATATATTGAGGCATCATAGTATCTGTTGCAAATACAATTATACTTCAGTTGCAGGTCTTGTAAATACTGAATGTCAGTTATTAAATACAAATGTTTGGGGGCTGGAAAGGTGGCTTAGTGATTGGGAACACTGTCTGCTCTTCCAGAGGTCCTGAGTTCAAATCCCAGCAACTACATGGTGGTTCACAACCATTCATAATGAGATCTGATGCCCTCATCTGGGGTGTCTGAAGATAGCTATAGTGTACTTACATATAATAAAGAAATAAATATTTTAAAAACTACAAATGTTTGCAAAGCTCATGTATGTAGATAGTGAGGTAATTGTTCTCTGACTAAAATGGACTTTGCACTTATCTTCCCATTTATTGTTTTCAAATAGTTATTGTGTACCTACTCTTGTTAGTCATTGCCTAAGCCATGAGATTAACATACAGAAAATTCTTTGAATCATGAACCTTATCTATTCAGAGTCTATCATAAATTAAGAATGGCCTATGTTGCCAGGCGGTGGTGGCACACACTTTTAATTCCAGCACTTGGGAGGCAGAGGCAGGCGGATTTCTGAGTTCTAGGCCAGCCTGGTCTACAGAGTGAGTTCCAGGACAGCAAGGGCTATACTGAGAAACACTGTCTCGAAAAAACAAAACAAAACAAAACAAAACAAACAAACAAACAAAAAGAATGGCCTGTAGCCTCTGTTTGACAATTTTAGAATTGGTTGATGGTTGAAAACTGTTGCAACAGCTGTCCCCTTTCAGATAGGCCATCAGGAAACATAAAAATTTTGTTTTGATTAGATATTTTTCTTTATTTATATGTCATATGATATTTCCTTTCCCAGTTTCCCCTCCAAAAATACAAAAAATAAAATAATAAATAAAATAATAAACAAAAGCCAAAAAAAAAAGCCCTGTTCATCTATCCCCCCTCCACACACACACTCAACAACCTACTGTCTACCATTTCCTGGCCCTGGCAATCCTCTACACTGGAGCATAGAATCTTCACAGGGCCAAGGGCTTCGCTTCCTATTGATGACTGACCAGGCCATCCTCTGCTACATATGCAGCTGGAATCATTAGTCCCACCATATGTACTCTTTGGTTGGTGGTTTAGTCCCTGGAAGCTCTGAGGGCACTACTTAGTTCATATTGTTGTTCATCCTAAGGGGCTGCAAACCCTAAGCTCCTTGAGTCCTGTCTCTAGCTCCTTCATTGGGGACCCTGTACTCAGTCCAATGGATGGCTGTGAACCTCTACTTCTGTATTAGTCAGATAATGTCAGACCCTCTTAGGAGACAGCTATATCAGGCTTCCATCAGCCAGCACTTGAAAGCATCCACAATAGTGTTTGGATTTAATGATTGAATATGGGAAGGATTCCCAGGTGGAACAGTCTCTGGATTGACCTTCCTTCAGTCTCTGCTCCATAGTTTGTCTCTGAAACTCCTTTCATGGGTATTTTGTTCCCTTTTTAAGAAGGAGCAAAGTATTTACACTTTGGTCTTCCTTCTTCTTGAGTTTCTTGTAGTTTGTGTATTGTACTTTGTGTATTCTGTTCTTCTGGGCTAATATCCACTTATCAGAGAGTGCATACCATGTGTGTTCTTTTGTGATTGAGTTACCTCACTCAGGATGATATTCTCCAGGCCCATCCATCTCCCTAAGAATTTCATAAATTCATTGTTTTTAAGAGCTGAATAGTATTCCATTATGTAGATGTACCATATTCTCTGTATCCATTCCTCTGTTGAGGGATGTCTGGGTTGTTTCCAGTTTCTGGCTATTATAAATAAGGCTGCTATGAACATAGTGGAGCATGTGTCCTTATTGCAAGTTGGAGCATCTTCTGGGTATATGCCCAGGAGTGGTAAAGCTGGGTTCTCTGGTAGTACTATGTCCAATTTCTGGAGGAACCACCAAACTAATTTCCAGAGTGGTTATAACAGCTTGCAATTCCAATGGACTCAATTCTCCAATAAAAAGACATAGACTATCAGACTGGGTACATAAACAGGACCCAACAGTTTGTTGCATACAGGAAACCCACTTCAGTGACAAAGACAGACACTATCTCAGAATAAAAGGCTGGAAAATAATTTTCCAAGCTAATGCTCCCAAGACAAAAGCTGGAGTAGCCTCTAATATCGGATAAAATCAAATTTCAACCTAAAGTGATCAAAAAAGATAAGGAGGGACACTTCATACTCATCAAAGTTATGATCTACCAAGATGAACTCTCAATTCTGAACCTCTGTGTTCCAAATGCAAGGGTATCTACATTCATAAAAGAAACTTTACTGAAGCTCAAAGCACACATTGCACCACACATAATAATAGTGGGAGATTTCAACACTCTACTCTCTGCAATGGATAGATCATGGAAAAGGAAACTAAACAAAGACACAGTGAGACTAACAGAATTATGAAACAGATAAATTTAACAGATATCTATAGAACTTTTTATTCTAAAACAAAAGGATATACCTTCTCAGCACCTCACGGTACCTTCTCCAAAATTGACCATATAATTGGTCACAAAACAGGCCTCAACTGATACAAGAAGATTGAAATAATTCCTTGCATCCTATCAAATCACTGTGGACTGAGGCTGCTCCTCAATAACAACATAAACAATAGAATGCCCACACACACATGGAAGCTTAACAACACTCTACTCAATGATAACTTGGTCAAGGAAGAAATAAAGAAAGAAATTAAAGACTTTCTAGAGTTTAATGAAAATAAAGCCACAATATACCCAAACACAATGAAAGCAGTCCTAAGAGAAAAACTCATAGCTTAAAAAAAAACTGGAGAGAGCATACACCAGCAATTTGACAATACATCTGAAAGCTCTAGAATAAAAAAGAAGCAAATTCACCCAAGAGGAGTAGAAGGCAGGAAATAATCAAACTCAGGGCTGAAATCAACCACATAGAAACAAAAAGAACTATACAAAGAATCAACCAAACCAGGAGCTGGTTCGTTGAGAAAATCAACAAAATACATAAACCCTTAGCCAGACTAACTAGAGGGCACAGAGACAGTATCCTAATTAACAAGATCAGAAATTAAAAGGAAAACATAACAACAGACACTGAGGAAATCCAAAAAAATCATGAGATCCTACTAAAAAAGCCTGTACTCAACAAAACTGGAAAACTTGGATGAAATGGACAATTTTCTAGACAGATACTAGCTACCAAAGTTAAATCAAGATCAGATAAATGGTCTAAACTGTTGTACATCTGCTAATTATATAGAAACAGTCATTAATAGTCTCCCCCCCAAAAAAAACCCAAAAAAACAAAAAAAAACCCAGGACCAGATGGGTTTAGTTCAGAGTTTTATCAGACCTTCAAAGAAGACCTAATACAAATACTTGTCAAACTATTCCACAAAACAGAAACAGAAGGTACTCTACGTAATTCATTCTATTAAGGCACAATTACTCTTATACATAAACCACACAAAGACCTAACAAAGAAAGAAAACTTCAGACCAATTTCCCTTATGAATGTCAATGCAAAAACACTCAATAAAATTCTTGCAAATCGAATCCAAGAACATTTCAAAACGATCATCCATCATGATCAAGTAGGCTTCTTCCCAGGGTTGTAGGAATGGTTCAATATATGGAAATCGATCAACCTAATTCACTTTATAAACAAACTCAAAAAAAAAAACATGTGATCATCTCATTAGATGTTGAGAAAGCATTTGACAAAATCCAACATCATGATAAAAGTCTTGGAAAGATCAGAAATTCAAGGCAAATACATAAACATAGTAAAAGTAATATACAGCAAACCAGTAGCCAACATCAAACTAAATGGAGAGAAACTTGAAACAATACCACTAAAATCAGGGACTAGAAAGGGTTGCCCACTCTCTTCCTACCTATTTAATATTGTACTTGAATTCCTAGCCAGAGCAATTAGATAACCAAAGGAGATCAAAGGGATAAGAATTGGAAAGGAAGAAGTCGAATTATCTCTATTTGCTGATGATATGATAGTATATGTAAGTGACAAAAAAATTCCACCAGAGAGCTCCTACACCTGATAAACAACTTCAGCCAAGTAGCTGGATATCAAATTACTTCAAGTAAATCAGTGGCCTTCCTCTACACAAAGGATAAACAGGCTGAGAAAGAAAGTAGTGAAACAACACCCTTCACTATAGTCTCAGATAATATAAAATACCTTGGTGTGACTCTAACTAAGCAAGTAAAAAATAAGTTTCACAAACACTTCAAGTCTCTGAAGAAGGAAATAGAAAATTTCAGAAGCTGGAAAGGTTTCCCATGCTCGGGGATTGACAGGATTAATACAGTAAAAATAGACATCTTTCTGAAAGCAATCTACAGATTCAATGCAATACCCATCAAAATTCTAACTCAATTCTTCAAAGACTTAGAAAGAACAATTTGCAAATTCCTCTGAAATAACAAACCACCTAGGATAGCAAAAACTTTTACAAAGGAGCTCAAACCATCAAGTGGAAAAAAGACAGCATTTTCAACAAATGGTGCTGGCTCAACTGTTGGTTAGCATGTAGAAGAATGTCAATCAATACATTCCTATCTCCTTGTATAAAGCTCAAGTTCAAGTGGATCAAGGACCTCCACATAAAAACAGATACACTGAAACTAATAGAAAAGAAAGTGGGGAAGAGCCTCGAGCATATAGGCAGAGGGGAAATTTTCCTGAACAGAACACCAATAGCTTATGCTCTAAGATCAAGAATTGACAAATGGGACCTCATAAAATTACAAAGCTTCTGCAAGGCAAAGGATACTGTCAATAGGACAAAATGGCAACCAACAGATTGGGAAAAGATCATATACAGTCACCAAACCCAGACACTACTGTGGATATCAACAAATGCTTGCTGACAGGAACCTGATATAGCTGTCTCCTGAGAGGCTCTGCCAGTGTCTGACAAATACCGAAGTGGATGCTTACAGCCATCTATTGGACTTAGCACAGGGTCCCCAGTGAAGGAGGTAGAAAAAAGACTGAAGGAGCTGAAGGGGTTTGCAGCCCCATAGGAAGAACAATAATATGAACAAACTAGTACCCCCAGAGCTCTCATGGACTAAACCATTAATCAAAGAGTACACATGGTGAAACTCATGGGTCCAGCTTCATATGTAGCAGAGTATAGCATACTTGGTCATCAATGAGAGGAGAGGCCCTTGGTCTTAAGAAGGCTCTATGCCCCAATATAGGGGAATGCCAGGGTCAGAAAGCAGGAGAGTGTGGGTTGGTGAGCAGGAGGAGGTGTGAGGGATTAGGGGTTTTTTCTGGTGGAAACCAGGAAAGGGGAGAACATTTGAAATGTAAATAAAGAAAATATCTAATAAAAAATAAAAATAATAAAAAAGAATTACCTAATCCTAATGCTACTTAACCCTTAAAATCATAAAAGGAAAAATATCTTCCTAGAAATATTTAGAGTAGGAACTCAAGTGACCCCATAAGAAGGCCAGCAGTCTCAACTAACCTGGACCCCTGAGATCTGTGACACTGAACCACCAACCCAGCAGCATACATTAGCTGATATGAGGCCACCAACACATATACAGCAGAGGACTTCCCAGTCTGGACTCAGAGAAGATGCACCTAACCCTCCAGAGACTTGGGGCCTCAGAGAGTGGTGAGGTTTGGTGGGGTAGTAATAGGGTGCAGACTGGGATAGGGGGATGTGAAACAGTCGGAGGGTGGACTGTGAGGGGGATAAAGTTTGGACTGTAAAAAAAATTTAAAAAAAAGTAAAGGAATACGTAGAGTAAGAATAGAAACAAGGCAGTATCTTCAAATTAAAGTGTGTATGCCTATAGAAGAGATTGAAGAAAAATTACAGAAAAAGTAAAATAAGCCTTTGGTAGAATCTTGCTTGCTTGCTTGCCTTTTGTTGTTGATGCCTCTTTGAATTTAAGATAAGTTTATTTTTGTTTTGGTTTGGTTTAGTTTATTTTGTTTCATTTTTCAAATACCAACAAGAATTTTAGTTAGTAAACAATGAATTGAAAGTCAGAGTTCTACTCATTTTTTTTTCTTATCTCAGCACATTAGGAATTCACAAGGCACTTGACTTCTTTGAATCTGACTTTTCTTCTCTGTCAGGTAGCATCCTGCTCGGGAGTGATTTCAGTAATTAATCATATTAGTTCCTTAAAGAGATGCAAAAGATAATAATGTGAACACATATTCTGTAGGCCGGTGCTGTGGAACTCTGCCCTTGGCCATGAATATTTATTTACAGTTTCATAAAAAGATAGCTATGTTCATGCACTTGAGTCCTTCACAAAATTGGATCTCCTGAAATCCCCTCCCCCATTGAACTCTTGAATAGTTTAAATGGACTATGAGGAGTTATCTTCCTGAGGATATACTAGTACCAGGTAATAGTTTTGTGTAGAGACTTACACTTCTTCTATAATATAGCTATTTATGACTTGACCATACTTCAGTAAATAACCTTTTACTGTGTGAATGTTATTAATACCAATTAAATGCATGGAGTCACCAGCCAGATTTGTGTAGAACCCTTTATTTCTTCTACCTTGTTCCCATTACTCTAGAGTAATTAGAGACAGAATCGTAGGGGAACCTCCTACAATGCAGAACCACATTAAGATGGAGAAATTTTGACAGTACAATCAAAAGCCATTGCCAAACAAAACATAATAATTCAATTTCAAGCCAACCCAAACTGCATAAGAGTACTAGGCTGGTCAGAACTACATGCTTTATAAACAATGCACTTTATTTTTGTCAGTTGCTGCTAATAACAAATATAGAGATTCCCCAATGATTTTGTTTAAAGAGCTACAGCAAACTATGGGTAGCACCATAAGAAAAGATCAAAATCTACTCTGTACATGTGATAAATTAAAAATGATGAATAGAAGCATTAAACAAAAGGTAAGGGCAAAGAATTCATCAAGAGAATTTCAAGGGTTCTCGTAGGAATCTGATGTCCACTTGTGAATAGAGAGTGTATTGGGAAGTCTGGTTTATTTCACTGGTTGTTTTTATTAATGGTATTCTATGATTTGGTATAGGAGTCCTTGAGAATAGTTTTAATTCAAGTATATGTATGAAGAGCCCTTTAAAGCAAACTTTGTAGGAATCCTAGGAAAGGTGAATATGTGTGTGAAAATCTTCTACCCTTAGCCTCCTGCTTTGAATAAGTCTGAGTGCATCACAATTGGTTCCCTTTTGAAATGGACAACTTTCTTGCCCTTGATAAAGAAATAAAACACTGGTATTTGTATGTGTATGTATGTTGGGGTGTGGGTGCCTTAAAAGATGGATTGATTTTATAAGATTAATGTTTCTGTGTTTGGCATGATCACTATTCTAGTATATTTGGATGTCATGGTGTTTCTTTCCCAGGTATCAGCTGCCTCTGCTATCAGTGTTCAGCACTGGTACTGTTCATTATCTTGCTGTAATGTCAGAGACAGATAACAATCTTTCCTAAACAGCAGACAGCCTTAGAGTGGCAGAATTAATTAAAATTGATTCACACATTGTGTCATGTAAAGGTCTTCTGAGAGCTTTCTTTGCTATGTTCTTCTCCGTTTCCTGGTGTTGTACTACATGGCCCAGGTGGGAATCACTGCCTGAGAATACTAATCATGAACCTAAATGGAACTGTGCACACTGAGTGGCAGTGGAATGCATGAAAGGAATTTAGAACTTACTTCATTAATGGATTTCATAAGGGATTAATTCTTTATTCTGTCTCCTTAAGTTTTTATTCAGAGTAGGACAAAGCTGATAAATCAAGGTTACTAAAGATTATCGTAAACCTCGTAAATGAAATCTGTATTTTAATAGTTAATTGTTCAAGAATGTAAGCTTTTAAAAGCATATGAAGCACTAGTAATAAAGGTAACAGCACCATAAACATGTATCTGTATTTATAATCTAATTTTAATAAAGAATCTGAATAATACTATATCTGTCCATAACAAATAGCTGAAAATTGATAATTTTATATTTTTTATGTTCCGCGTAGAATAAATTTTATCAAAAGTAAAGTTCTAATATATTTATTTATTTTGTCAATTTGATGATAGAACCTTGAACCTTGTGCATTGTAGAGAACTCTTATAGAACATCTAGACTTATACAGCTACACATTTAGTATTATTACCTTAAATTAACACAGTAATCATCTTATTCAGGGCAGCACTATGCTTTTATTCACTAAAGAGATATATTAGCTACAGTCAGTTCTAATGTACTATAACAAAGAAACACACATTTGAACAAGGTACACATCCTATTTTCATGGACACAGTCTAAAAACTTAAATTTTCATGTATCACTAATATTTCATTTGATAACAGTATGGGTACTTCTCAGAGATATTCAGATATTATGCAATTTTTTTCAATGAACATATTTTATCTGCAACTTCAGAAAGAATAAAAGTAAAAAAATATAAATATATATACCTCAGGGAAAGGAGAACCTATGATCCGTGACACAGAATGACCCTAAAACTACAAGTTACCTTATGGTCATGTTGCATCATTAGTGCAGTGCTACATCTAACAGCCCCTTGGTAGAAGAAGGAGATGATGAACTTCATAGATTTATTAACACTGATGAGGCTTGCAAAAACCAATCAGACAGTTCAAGTCTCCACCAAAGAATACACATGGAGGGACCAATGGCTCTAGCTACATATGTAGCAGAGGATTGCCTTATCTGGCATTAATAGGAAGGGAAGCCCTTGGTCCTGTGGAGGCTTGATGACCCATTTTACAGGGATGATGCTAGAATGGTGAGGCAGAAATGGATGTGTGGGTTGGGGAGCACCCTCTTAGAGCAAAGAGGAAGAGGGATGGGGTGGGGTTTTTGCAGAGGCCAAACCAGAAAGGGGGACAACATTTGAAATGTAAAAAATAAAATAACGAGTAAAAAATAATTAATCCAACATTATTTTATAGTTCTCACAACTTTACAGTTTTTCAAATTTAATAACTCATTTAGAAGCTTAGAATTTCACAATGAAGATAATTTTTCTTTTTTCTTTTCTGTGTATGAGTGTTTGGCCTGCATCTCTATGTGTGCTACAGTGTACCTGGTGTCTACAGAGGACAGAAAAGGGACTGGATAGTCTGGAACTGGCAATACTCTTGACCACTAAATCATCTCTCAAGGTTCTTCCACCTTTACACATTTAATTTTAGGAAAATATTTTATATACATGCTGAGGATCAATTATTATTAGATGAATAACCATTGTAGCTACAGCCTTGATGCATTTATGCCTTACATAGCTCAAAGTAATCCATGTAATAAATTAGGATTTTGAAGAAAATGTGTGATTTATTACAATAAACATTGCTTTTGTTACTTTCATATGCTTTTTTTTTCACATATGGTATTTAAATGTGGTGATTTCTACAACACTGCTGTCCCACTGATAGGTTAACATACCCTTAAAACCTTGAGTGAAATGCCTCACAATTACCTATTAGTTCACCAGTGGATCGCCCACAAATAAAAGGGCATGATGGTGGGAGCGTGGTTGCTGAGAAGGTGGTTTCAGCAGAAGAGGAAGTGGAAAATGAGGTTTTGAAAAAGTCTATAGTTCTTTCCTGAAATTTATTAAAACATCAAACAATAAAATTTTTAAAATTTAGTTCCTATTGAAATTTGTTTTATAACTTTAATCAATCTATATAGATTTAATTTTTCATCATATATTTGACTCCATTAAGAACATTTTAAGCCATACCTGTATTAATTTACCTCTTTTGTTCAAAGAGATAAATGACTGGAAAACTTTCTCCTATAAAATTTAAGTAGAACAACATTTAGCTTAAGATGCAACAGCTTTCAAGCATCGTCATCATCATCACCATCAGCATCATCATTGTAAAGTTGATAGGTCCCAACTAAGAAATTATTTGATATCTGTCACTTAGAGGTACTACCATGATGCAAAAGCATTGAATGCAATTTAATAAATATGTGAGTGGTCATATAATTTGAAAGTATAACAGTGGAGTAAATATCTACAATGAAAGTGACTAAGTGATTAAAGAATACAGAATAAGACGCAGTTATGTAATGTCAAAATTATACTCTTCAGACATATGTCCCCTGGGTTAAATTCACTCTCCATGTATTAACTGATCCTAAGAAGGCAATAAAAATAAACATGAATATAAGTATATAATTTAATTTCTACAAATCTATAAACCATTTATTTCATTTTAGATTTATGACCATCAGACCATTTTTAGTCTGTCACCAAAATTACCTCATATTCTTATAGAAAGCTAAAATGAGCAGTAAATCTTATTATTACAACCAAACTGACTTGTGACCAGGGTCTCTCTCTCTCTCTCTCTCTCTCTCTCTCTGTCTCTCTCTCTTTGTATTTGTGTGTATGTATATCAAAGTATCAACTCAATTTTTCTAAGTCTTTCACTGCAACATGAGTATTTATGTACCTCTTGCTTTACTTGTATGCTTTTAACTTCACTATTGATATATTTGTCTGGTCTTTTTCTTAATAAAGAATATTCTCAGGATACCTTCTTCCTATTTTATAATTCCATACTAGTCTGTGTCTGTCATTGCTTGTCTGATTTGTCTCAAGCCTGGAATAGTTATCAAAGGGGAAGTCTTGAAAGCCTTTACCTCAATTTTCAAAGCACACAAAAATGAATACTCTCTTGGCAAACATGGCTGTACCCTTTTTTGTGAACAAAATGTAATGATTTTATTCTTCTAATTTTCTAAAACATTCTAATTGTTTGCTTGTATATATTTACTGACTTAATTGCCTTCACGATTTAGGGTTCATTTCTTTGGTTTGATGATGGATAATTGACAGGTTATTTTGGTCAAAGGGGTTCCCTTGTTTTTTGAAATCCTTTGCCTTCAAATAGTCAATCTAAATGATTACATGTAAGCAGTAAGAATGTAAGGACTTCTTAATCATAGATTTTAAGTTTATTAAAAGAATGCAAAAGATGTTTAAACAGCTGCTCCTATTTTCACTAAGAGGAAAAATAAAGAAATAATCACAGTAATTGCAATAGAGGAGATGAAAATGTGTTGTTGGGAATTTTGATTTCTCCAGTCTTCTGTGAACACAAGAAGTTGAAGAGGATTGTAACTGAGACTTATAAGTAAGAAGTAGTTTCTCCAAGCATTCAAATGTAGAGAACCAAAAAATTAGTCTAGGCAATTAAGTTTCTCAACACAGAAGTAAAAATATTTAATTTTAAAACAAATATTTGGGATCAGCTTCTCCTAGAAACTATTCCAAATCATATATTTTCCATTTAAACTGAAACTCTGATTTCTCACTAAGGTCTTCAAGGTCCTATGGCCTTGCTATTTCTATGCCATTGGACTCTATATAAATAGTCTGTTTCTGTAATTTGTTAAACTTATTATACATTATGTTTTTATTCATTTATTTTTGTCCCTTGAAGAGTTACACTCTACCCAAGGATGCCTCTTCCTACCCACTGTTTTCTCTCTGATGTTTAACCGTATAGAAGCCACATTCATTGATGTGTTCTACTTATTACTCTGTCCGTCTTCTACAATGTTTTGCAAGCTTCAAAATACAACACATCTTGTCTGCTTTCTTCATCACTGCATTAATAGAACCTACAGCAATGGTGCAAGGAATTGGATAAATGAATATGTGTCAGTTTCATGGAGAGTGCTAGCAGATTCCAAGAAATGAAGGCAGAAGGAAATGCCATCATAATTCATGAAAGACATTGTTTATACAGCTTTCACACTTTCTGGGCTCTTTGATCATCTAGCTATTGGAGCCATTCCACTTTTAATTAATATAATACATGGTACATTAAAAGTTTTCTTTTCCTTGCAATGGCCTATATTAATGAATATTAACAGAAACTGTGTATTGAGTGCAACCATTCTCTCTAATGGAACTACCCATGGAGAAAATTTTATAAATCTTTGTTCACAACAATATTGATTGTACCTGCTGTGGAGCAAAAACAAAATAAATAGCAGTTGTTATAGTAATAAAATAGATTTAATTTTTAATATCTGTTCCACAATCAGTAACCTCTTGCAGAATGTCGCTACAATTAAATTATAGTAATTAACTAAAACTATCCACTAAATGGGAGCTCCTTTTGTTTATCTTTGTAAACGGGTACACCTCTAAAACCTGAAACAGAATATTACATCTGAATGTCAGTGGTTAAAACATATCATACTTATATATTAGTGATCCATATATAATACTCATAAGAAGTAGCATCATATTGCTTTTATTTAGAATAAAATACAATAAAAATAATATTGAAAAATAAAATGAAATTAAGGGAAAAGTTTTGCTAACTGGTAATATGTATAAACAACCTCAACTGGTTTAGAAGTAAATGTATTTGAATGATCGAAACGTTTTTACATCTTCAAATACATACACACAACAATATTCAATATAATAACAGTTGTCCGTTTTGATTGGAAAGACATCCTATTCAAGGCTAAAAATTATACCTACAGTGTCATGTAAGCTACCACATGACTTCTAAAGAACCCAAGGAACTGAAGGGGTTTGCTGCCCCATAGGAGGAACAACAATATGAACCAATCAGTACCCCCTCTTAAAACTCCCAGGGTCTAAACCACTAACCAAAGAGTACACATGGAGGGACCAATGGCTACAGCTGCGTATGCAGCAGAGGATGGCCTTGTGGGACATCAGGGAGAAGAGAGGCCCTGGTCTCTTGATGGCCTGATGCCCCTTGTCCTCGCATTCCCCAGTGTAGGGGAATGCGAGGACAAGGAATTGGGAACGGGTGGGTTATTGAGCAGGGAGAGGGGGGATAGAATAGGGAGGCTTTCAGAGGGGATACAATTTGCAATGTAAATAAATAAAACATCTAATACAAAAATGAGTGAATGCTTCAGTCCTACTTAAAGGGGGAACAAAATAATCAAGGGAAGGAGAGTGTGGGTGGGACTTTAGAGGAAGAGAAGACGGGGAGGGGAAAAAGAGGAGAAGAATCAGGTATGGCAGGACATGTACAGAAGGTTAGGACATTAAAAAAGAACTGAATTAAATATGTTTTATTTGTACAACATAATTGCATCTATAATTACTTTTAGCAATATGTTGTATTGGCATAGACTTTCTGATAATTTAATTGAAAATGAGACGCAATCATCAAATTTGAAGAATTGTATCTTAGTCATCATATAACAAGTTTGTTACTTGCAATATCATTCCAATATTCTCAAAATAAAACCAGTAGAATCTATTACCTAAAGTATATGCCCAGCATGTATGTAGTAGAAGACTGCTTTGTCTTGCTTCACTGGGAGAGGATGCACCTAATTTTTCAGATACTTGATGTTCCGGGGAAGAGGGATGCACAGGAGAGAAGAGGAAACCACCATCTCTGAGGCAAACTTTGGGGGAGGGTGAAGAACTCTGGGAGAGATGACTAGGAAGGGGGAACATTTGGAATGTAAATAAATATAATAAATTGTAAAACAGAGAACATATGAAAGACCCAAAAGTTTACTAATAATATTATTATTATTTGATATTATTACTATTATAAAAAATTAAATGTCCAGAATCTTGCTATTTCTTTCAGCTGTGAGCCAACTCATTTCTTCTATTCCTTGTAATTTTCTCCCTTTCAATACATTTTTCTAAAATCAGGTGCCTCCAAAACGGCTTAATGACTCCCAAATTTGTTCTTATTTTCTTATTTTTCCATTAGTATTTTGTAGAAATTTTAGTTTTAGAAAAATGTTGGCATTTGATACCTTGTTGATTTAATAGAAAACGGGTATTTTAGGGTAATACAGTTTTTTTTAATGTTTTTTTTATTAGATATTTTCTTTATTTACATTTCATGTTTTTCCCTTTTCCCGTTCTCCCCCTTAAGTCCCCTTTTCCTTCCCCTTCCCCTGCTTCTATGAGGGTGTTCCCTCACCCACCCACCCACTCCTGCCTCTCTGTCCTTGAATTCCCTTACACTGGAGCATCGAACCTTCACGGGACCAAGGGCCTCTTAGGAAGTCATTGAATTTTGTGAGAGATTTTGGATGTTTTAAAGAGATTAAAAGTTTAAATTTGGGGAAGTTTTAAAGACTGTTTAGCTTTTCAAAGTTGGAAAGCATTATATTGTGATATTTATCTTCATATGATACATTTAAGATGAATAAGAAGTAAAGATTATAATGTGACTGTAATATGTTCATGGGTCTTATTAGCAAGAAGTCAACTGTTCTGGTTACATTTTTGTCACCTTGATACAAGGTAAAGTCGCTTGAGTAGAGATATATGAACTAGTTTTCTATTGCTTTAATGAAGCACTGTAAATAAGGTAATATGTAGAAAGGAAAGCTTTTAATTCATCTTATAGTTTCAGATGATTAGAGTCTATGATGAGGAACTGAGGCATGGTGGTAGGAACAGGTGAGACCTCACATCTCAAATTACAAACATGAAACAGAGAGCACACTATGAATAACAAATCTTTGAAATCTCAAAGCCTTCACTCAGTGACACCCCTTCTCTAACAAGATCATACATCCCAATCCTTCCCAAACACTTCTACCAACTTGCTACTAGGTATTCAAACATATGAGCAGATAGGGACCATTCTCACTTAAACTCCCACGTTCCACTAACTGGACCATATAGGCTGATGGCCATATTCCAGTTCAAAATGCATTTAGTACAACTTCAAAAGCCCACACTGTCTTTCAGTTTTAACAGTGTTAATGAATAATATATATATGTATATATATATATCTTCTGTGACTGAAAGTAATCTGTTAAATGTAACCCCTCTAAAATCAAAATGCAAATTACATATTTGTAACATACCTGGTACAGAATATATGTTGTTATTATTATTTTGAACCATTTAGTATATATTGTTGATATCCTCTTGGTTTAACTTGGGTAGTCTCAATGAATCTAGGAATTCATTCATTTATTTTATATGTTGAAATATAATGGCAAATAAGTTTTAAAATTTTCCTTCATAATTTATCAATTTCTCTGCTCTGAACACAGTGTGTGCCAGAGGAGCTAAATCTGGAGGTTCGGAATGGTGTAGGTGTGGATCATAGACTGGGTTGGCTTGCAGAGTTTATGAACTAGGATAGGTCTCAGGATTTGGGAATGTGTGGGTGAGCTAGTGACTAGTGAACTTAGAAGGCTGAATGGTTGGATATTCTAGCATACATTTTCTATAACAATGCCATACCTCCTCATTCTTTCCAAAGATATCTGTCGGCCGCCTTTCTGTCCAGCGGAAATAAGGAGGCAACAACGAGCTCTTCTCCAAACAGTTTAATCAGGAACCTTGTAATCTTGCTTCTTACATCTTACTTATTTCTATCTTACTTCTTCTATTTTACTACTTACATCTTTACATCTTACTACTTACATCTTACTACTTACATCTTACTTACTCCTATTCTTATTCTTACATACATCTTACTTCTATTCTTATTCTTACTTCTATTTTATTTCTATCCTTACATCTTACTTATATCCTTACATCTTACTTCTATTCCTACATACTTCTAATTATTCCCAGCCCTCAGCCCTTGTGGGTTAAATACTTTCCCTGGTCCCAATCAGCATCAGCTACGTGGCAAAGCACAATAGGCTGCTGGAAAATCATGCCAGCTTGCATCACAAACTAGAGGCACTCAGCTTTTCCAACTAAGGGCTTGTTTATCAATGCTCTCTGCTCTGGCCAGAGACCAGGTGTTCAATATATAAGTATAGGGTGGCAGCTGTGGCTCCCCACAGATATCCACCAACTGAGGACCAGCTATACAAACATAAGACCATGAGAACCATTCTCCCTCAAACTATCACAGTATATTGAAACAAGGCAAAATACAGAATGTTGGACTGGAGGGCCATGCTCAACACAGCCCAGACTGGGGATGGACACTGGATATGTCACCAGTGCAATATGCAGTCTGGGGATTGGGGAAGTTGTAGGCACACTGTAGTCAAACAAATTCTTTAGGCTTACTGATGCACAAGATGTAATGTCCAGATTATGCCTATAGGCGGTATATTATGTTTTTGGCTAGGATCCTATTGAGCTTACAAGCTAGGTTGGGACATGGAATATATGACTATAGCAATGTCTGGAGCTTCTTACAAGAAGGGTGTGGCTCACCAGATGGGAATGTGAATGTACTGGATGGTTTTGCGTGTCAACTTGACACAGGCTGGTGTTATCACAGAGAAGGGAGCTTCAGTTGGGAAAGTGCCTCCATGAGATCCAGCTGTGGGACATTTTCTCAGTTAGTGATCAAGCGGGTAGGGCTCCTTGTGGGTGGTGCCATCCCTGGGATAGAAGTCTTGAGTTCTATAAGAGAGCAGACTGAGCAAGCAAGGGGAAGCAAGCCAGCAAGGAACATCCCTCCATGCCCTCTGCATCAGCTCCTGCTTCCTGACCTGCTTGAGTTCCAGTCCTGACTTCCTTTGGTGATCAACAGCAATGTGGAAGTAGGCTAAATAAACCCTTTCCTCCCCAACTTGCTTCTTGGTCATGATGTTTGTGTGGGAATAGAAACTCTAAGACAGTGAAATAGGGAGATCTTGGGATTTAGTGTTATAGGAGGCTAGATTCATACAACCACATTAGACTGAACCAGAGGACAAATATGCAACTGATGCTAGTCTTGGAGCATGGATTTTGTACCTGCAGGATAAAGTCAAAAAGAGTCAGCAAAATGGGCTTTCTTTTTTCCCCCAAATTTCATAAATGCCTGTAAAAAAATATAGTTTATGATATACATAGGAGTTATTTAACAGCCTATGAAACACTAATCAGATTGTCTATGGTATTACATTTATTCTATTTACACAATAACAGCAACTGATATTTCTTAAATTTATTTATCTCTGTGTGTTTAATTGAATTAAAGTATTCAATCAGTGTTTTATTTTAGCATTCTAGTCCTGTGTTTTAGGAATTAGATCCTAAAACTATAAAAATCATGTTTCCTATCTAAAGAGAACTTTCAAAACACCTAGTATTTCAATTACGTGATTTTTATAATTATTGAAAGTAAAACATGCTTCCCAACTCTAGTGAAGCATTCTATAATCAAGATGCTAGGATACTCTCTATCACTGATAATCTATCCACCTTTCCAGAGTCATTTTTTGCCTTATCTTTGTACATGAATCTCATTCTCTGAAAGTGCTAGTGCTCAAGTAGGGTTTGTAACCCTACTGCTTCTGAACAAATTTTCAATTTGTGCTGGTAAATTAAAACTCACCTGGCAGTGCATCAGATGTCTGCTCTTATTTCGTTCACCAAAATAGAAAATGGGTCAGTTAGCCATTCTTTGTCATTGTTAGAAAAGAACTGTATCTGGAACTTCAGCCAATATTATGTCCAGCTTTCCCAAATCAACTCCAACTCTTCACATGTGTCCCTCTTAAGCACTCATTGTTGAAGGCAGGAGTGTTGGCATAAAAAGGCTAGGCTATAAGAAATCATCAACAAACCAATTGAAGTCAAAAGTTTCCTGCTTCCTGGAACCTTCAGAGAAATTGTTCTTATTCTGTAAATTTCTGCATTCATAGTGCATTGACTGGCACTTTTAATGAACTGGATTTGAAAGAGTCATTAGCACAGTAATTTCTACTTAGATTTCAACATGTGCTCTTAGCCTACATGTGTTCTTATAATGTGTCATTGAGATTTCATTTATAAGGACGTGGTACTTGAAACTGAGTCTATTGTGTACTCTGAAGACAGTTGATTTAGACTTTAACAATGTGACATTCTGCCTTTGAGTTACAGAAAACAGTATTTCCTAGACAGTCACGATTCTCCTTCACACAGTATTCTGTACTGAGGATGTCAAGGTCGTTACCCTGGCTCTCATGTTTGGCTTCTTTGTTGGGTCTGTTTTCTTTTATGCACTCAGGTCTTTCTGATGCTTTCCTCCTTAAGACTCCTTAGGTCTTCAGTTTCATTCCTGCCAGTGTCGTGAATACTTGGGGAACACTTTGCAGCATCCAGTCTCTCCATTTATGACCTGAGTATCCCAACACCTTCCTTGACACACCACAGTTTTTACAACTGAAGACATTAAATAACACCTTCGTTATTTCAGTGAAGTCACCACAATACTAGATATAATCTTATGATCTATAGAGAAAACATATTTAGACTTGACCAAATATGTGCTCCTTAATTGTGTCATGTTGTTTGGTTTTGTACACATTTTACTTTTTATAGAAATACCAAACAGCTTACTCTGTTAAAACATATATAGTTTTAATTTAATTTTTCCCTTTGTCTATATATACATATATGTATATATATAATAGGGTATAAATATGTATTGAATACATGTATATTTATTTATTGAAACCTAGAAATATAATAAATAATATATCTATTTGTTTCATATAAAGACCTATAACATTTTTATTCCTATTAATTTAAATTTAAGTACATATTATATTTAATTAACTAAAAATTTCAAGAAACTAGACATTGTACTTTATTCACCAAGAAAGCCATTTATTTGTTATATTCTAATTGAAAGTTTGATCTAAAATAGCCTAGTATTCAACTTTAATTATTAAAAATGTTTGTTAAAGGGAGAAAATGCCCAATTAGTAATTTTATCTAATTTGGATATTGTCTTTGAGTATTTGAATGTTAACATCAAACAATATTGCAAGTGATTATCTGTCCCTTCAATAAAAAGCCTTTAATAGTTAATGGGTCTTTATAGCTATAGTATGTGTAGCACAGAAATTAACATATTAATTCATATTTAGAATAATTATCTTGTTACAGTACATCACTTTAGACATATAGAAACCCTCAGAATAATGGAGTGAAGTGGAAACAGAGAGACATGGTTGCGACTTAAATTGTGTTGTACATAGAATACATCTAAGCTCTTCTTGGCATTTAGAAAGTCTCTCTATGACTTTCTAGTAATGTCAGCTCCACTGAGGGGAGTACTGTCCACTTAATGGAAAGTCAACATAGAATTTGTTTATATTTAATCATCACTTGTGATATAAATAAAGTGATGTAAATATCTGAAGCTAATTTTTATTTTCATATTTAGTATGAAATATTTACAATTGTGTTTTCTATAAAACTTGACAGAACATTAATTTTATAAGTTACAGGGCACAGTCACCAAGACTATAAGAGATAAGAATTTTGGTCATTGCTGTGGCTGTGTGTGGTGTGTTCTTCATATTATATAATGATTGGTGTACACACACAATACCCATTATTATTAAAATTCAAACTCATTTTCAATACTTTTAAGTATAGTTCTTTAAATAAGTTGTCAAAAAATGAATAAAATCAAACCTGTGATGCTTAAGGTTTTATGGTTACTGCTTGCAGTTTTCCAAATGCACACAATCACAATAACATCTTTACTTTTATAAAATAAACTATATATACACATATATTTTTGAAAGACTTTGTTAAGCTTATATAACATAAAATACTGACCAATACTTTTCCTAATTCTATTAAATTCTACTCCTCAGTATACAAGGACATGACCTTATTTAAACTGTTGTTATTGTTGTGTGATTTGGAAGAGCAATAGTTGGATACCACCAATCTCCAAAGGCCAATTAGGCAAAGGAAGTCATGTAGCATGCTGGCCTGTGTTTCTGCTAACTGTCTTCTTCAGGTGGCACTCAGCAAAGATATAACTGCACAGATCCAGATTGTGTTCTCCTATACACACATGGCAGCACTGCTTTGGAGAAATTAATTGCTGAATGCTGAAACACTTAATTGACAGATGAACCAATTATTATATTTCACACTTAGCCCAATTACTACATTTCACACAGTGTAAATATTTTTGACCTTTTAAATGGATGAGCCATTATGAGAACATGGCTTAATTGCTAGAATCACAATTTAAACACTGCATTTTAAATTTGATGTTTCTAGGTGAGAGATTTAAATTTAAAAACATGTCAGATACTCACAAATTGGTCCTTAACACCTGTTCCAGTTTTAAAAGTCCCACTGAGATGCTTGGTTATGAGTTTATTTGCTTTATGTGTCAGCTGAGAACTTGATATTCTTATACTAATCTGCATGTATAAAAGAGCAATAAATATATATTTGAGGGCAAATGGAATGAAGGCTATGGCCTAGTGAGTTGTTGAAAATATAGAGCAAAACTAAAGTTTAGATGCAAAAAGTTAAGAAAAGTTAGGAAAATATCTAATACTTAGAAATACTTAAACTTTACAATAACATAGATATGTTTGGCTTGCTAATATTCAATTTTTCCATGATAAATAGGTCCCATGTAGTTATCAGATTTGCTACATATGAAGATTAGTGTATTCTGATATCCACATGAAGTGTCCATTATTTTTTTACTTCTCTAACTATGAATATGGAGAATGAAAACAACTTGACTTCTCATGAATTCAACAAGTTGTGAGTATGGCAGTACTCTGTTATGACAGCAGTGACAGTAAAGTTATATGGTATGAAACCTCAAAATATTAATACAGATTTTAATTTGTTGTGAGTTTGTGAAACATACAAAGGTAAAGAGCATGAGGATAGATGGGTGTGTGCTTTCAGTACATCAAAGTAAGTATATACGTAGAATAGTTGAGAGTTTACAGAGATGCATACTGCTCATGGTGACACCTGATTTGACCCTCTAAATTAAATATTAATGTAAACAAGAAAGATTTTTCTCTGTAAAACAAGTGGCTAATGGCATAAGTCATAAAGCTAAAATTCCCTGTAAGAAATAATAATTAACAAAATTTAAGTTTTTAGACAATATTTTTAATAAGTTAAATTTTGCAATATTAATAAAAATCACTAGCCAGTGTTTGCATGCACAGCTAATTTTTAACAATAATGGCTATTCATATTTTGTGAAGGCAATTAATGAATTTGTAACCAAAATGTTAAAGATTATACATAGTATTTGACCCATAATCCTATATCTAAGAATGGATTATGAATACATTTTGAATATAAAAAGCACCCAATGATGCAATAACTTTATAAACTATTGTATATAGTATACCAAATTAAAGCTGCTTAACTGATTCAAGACTATCAAACAAATATTTAGTTATAGTTAGTATTAAATAGCATTGACCATTAAAGATTTGGATTTTTTTTTTAAGATTTAAAATCTTTTAATATGCCTTTATGTAATGTTTTTCATGAAGTAGAGATAAAAATCACTAAAGCAGATAAAGTCTTTTTAAAATGTTTCACTATCTTTTATAAGTTAATGTATATTTAATATATAAAAATATGATCAAGTTAATATTTTAAAGTATGTAATAACTTTGAAGTATGGACAACATAAGTTAAACATTTCATGTATAATTGACTTGAAAAAATTTTATTATCAAAGATATTTCTTGGCACATTGTCTAACAGAGATGAATGTGTAACTTCAAAGTGTTTCCTAACTGAGGAGGCTAGAATTTTATCTTTATACTTCTGGGAGACAACACATATGATCACTATCTTGTCACCATTTATGCTTATAAGGCTTTGCAGCACCAAGAATTTTGTCTCATAAGCAACAATACTTAATAGTACATATTAATCAGGCATCTCCTGAGAAATAACACCAAAAGGAAATCTCTCTCTCTCTCTCTCTCTCTCTC
>NW_022196914.1:16420306-16426699 GCF_008632895.1 Mastomys coucha
GTGTGTGTGTGTGTGTATACAGATGTGGTAATTGTCTCAAGTGATAATGTAAGTTTAGAATCACTTATTCTAGGCTGATGCAGCTCCAGCCTTATTCTGTAAGAATCAACTGAAAGCAGATGATGGTAGGAATGTTCTGAAGTAGCATTGTCTCAAGACCCAGAAATAGCTGATATGTCAATTTTGAAGTGATCAGGCTGTAGGGAATTTCTTTCGTCTAGTTAGTGTCAGTCTTGTTATATTCAAATAAATGAAATCCACATTTCTGAGGCATGCTAACTGTCTTTACTAAGTCTATTGTCTTATAAGTATTTGTCTCAGAGCAACTCGGTAGAGGATAGAATATTCAACCTTCACAAAATGTCCCTTTTCAACTGAATAGTGAATCCTAGCTAGATATGGTGATGCACACATGTTAATTATATGTGAAGTCACCATGTTTATTTATTGATTACCATCCTTTTATATCACAGGTAGAGAGAGGAAATCTGGGGATCCAGAAAAATTCATATCAACTAATTCATAGAAAGACATATTTTGGATGTTTTTTGGGGTGGTGGTATTTGTTTGTTTTCTTTTTTAATTTTTATTTTTGATTTTTATTAGATGTTTTCTTTATCTACATTGCAAATTTTTTCCCCTCCAAAACCCCCCCTATGTCATTCCCCCTCTCCTTGCTCACTAACACACCTGCCCCTGTTTCCCTGTCCTGGCATTTTCCTGCACTGGGACATCAAACCTTCAGGAGACCAAGGGCCTCTCCTCTCATTGATGTCCCAGAAGCCTATCCTCTGCCACATATGCAGCTGAAGCCATGGCTCCCTCCATGTGTACTCTTTGGTTGGTGGTTTAGTCCCTGAGAGCTCTGGAGGTACTGATTGGTTCATATTGTAGTTCCTCCTATGGTGTTGAAACTCCTTCAGCTCCTTGGGTTCTTCTCTAGCTCCTCCATTGGGGAACCTGTGCTCAGTCCAATGGTTGGCTGTTGAGCATCCACTTCTGCATTAGTAAAGCACTGGTAGAGCCTCTCAGGAGAAAGCTCTCCTGATATCAGGCTCCTGTCAGTAAGCACTTGTTGGCATCCACAATACTGTCTGGGTTTTGTAACTGTATATGGTATGAATATCTAGGTGGGACAGTCACTGGATGGCCTTTCCTTGACTTTCTGCCCCAAACTTTGTCTCTGTATTTCCTATTATGGGTATTTTGATCCCCTTTCTAAGAAAGACCAAAGTATCCACACTGGCATTCATTCTTCTTCAGCTTCATTGTTTTGCAAGACAGGATTTCTCTATGTAGCTCTGGCTCTTCTGAAATTTATTCTGTAGACCAGGCTGGGCTCAAATTCCCAGAGATCTGCCTTCCTGTGCCTCCTGAGTGTTGGGATTAAAGATGTCCATCACCACTTCCTGTCAGTAACCTACTTTATATCTATAAGGTCATGAAAACATCCCCACAGGTTTCTAAAGATCAGGTGTTTCCTGGTCCTCCCTTAGATTCATTCTTAAAACAGTCTGTGTGGAATAATGTATTTTCTCCCTTATTATGTTTCTACCTTCATCTCCTTGTTCTTCAAGATATGGAACTCAGCACATCAAGATTCTCCAGATTCTTGAGACCTTGCACTCTCTGAAAATGAAACCCTAGTGATTCTTTCATTCTTCTTTTAAAACCACTTCTAAAGGGTTTTCTTATAGAAAATAAATGACTGCACAGAGGTCTCCAAAGTCAACTTACCTGCATTTAATCTATCTTAAGCAATGAAAACCCTTCACTCAGGCTAGATATCTCCAAAAGACAATGAAGAATGATATTCTACAGAATGCTTTAACTACTGCATCCCCAGCGATTCTAGCTGCCTCATCCTCCAGTTATTACCCTCTGATTGGGGGGGGGGAAGGAAAGGGAGAGGGTGAGGGAGAGGAAGAAACTGTTTAACCCACTTTGAGTTGAATTACTCTGAAATTTGCTAATCAACCTTTCTTTTTCTTTCTTCTTCCTTTCCTCCTTCTCTTCATCCTCCTCCTTCTCCTCTTTCTCCTCCTTTTCAACGTTCTTCTTGGTTAAAGAAAAATGCTACTGTGTCTGACTAAACCAACTTTTCTTAAGATAGGATAATAATATCAACAGACATTATGGAAGAAATGTAGTCCCTTACATAAAATTTTCACTAAATATCTTTATACAAATATTATAACTATGCAAACAATCTATAGTTGCTGCTAAAGGTTTCTGAACAACTCATATTCTAAACAACAATCTCTGAACCAAATATACTGCATAGGTTGTAAGAAAACAATTCTTTTTACTAAAATAAAATGTAAATCAAAAATCATGAAAATTCAAAACTTATTTTTATGTCAAGTAGCTTTATCAATATATTACACAATACATCCACTCAAATTAATAGATGATTATAACCTTAAACACTATTTGCTCAATCATTATAAAATTATATATCTCTAGATTTTTACTGCAATTAATTTCCAATAGTTATCAAATTGTCTTCTCCATAATTAAAATATTATATTATGGAATATTCACATTATAGTCATTTGTAAACATCTATAGTTTATACAATCTAACTTAGTTATTTTTTGGTGTTATAGAAATACTATTATAACAAGGTAATTTCAATTTTTAATATAAAATTTTGGGATTTTTCTCATTTTGATGACTGTATGTGTATATGATATTCTTATGGGCCAGACAGATGCGCTTCAGACATGACTGTGTAAATAAGAAAACAGATTGTAACAGCTATAATCTTCTGTACTTGTGTAGATGTTGTAGATTGAATACTGGTAACCAACAAGTTCTTATACTGGCTGAGTTACCTTGCAGGCCCCTAAATGCACTGTTTTTAAAGACATAGATCATCTTACTTAAAATATTACCTTTTTTGAAAATCACATGATGTCTTTGAACCTAAGAACTGTTCAGCTGCACCCTCCTCATTCCAAATGCATTATGATCACATGTGAATTCATCAATAGAAATAGAAATCAATAACAGATCACAGAATGTGTATAGATTCAGTTCTAGGAAAATATACAAGATTTTTTGATTTTGACAATATATGAAGTAATAAATATTGATGAAGCAAACATTACAGACCTCAAATAAATTAAGTATTTAACATTTCTTGACATTATTTCTACAAATGTAAAGGAACTAGAAGATCAGTGTCACACAAACCACATATACTCTGTTTATACTTTGTCTTCTTTGTTTTTATTTTATAAAGTAATTTACATTGTACACTCCATATTCCATCCCCTGCCTCCCCCTCATCCGCCCTCCAACTGCTCCACATCCCACATCTCCTCTCCATCCTGTCTCCATATGGATGCCCCCACATCTATTTTATTTTATTCATTTTTTTTTGGTATCCGTGGGTACATTTATTGAAATTGTTTATTTAATTTTTAGTATATTTGGTAAGTATTTTTGTAGATAATTCATTTATTTTAATCAAACATAAATTCATGAAGACATACTGCATATAGGCATAAATTCAAATTACCAAGTCTAAATACCATCACCACTAAATGTCTTACTGTTTTTACTTTGTTTTGTTTTATTTTAATTTAAATTATTTTATTTATTTACATTCCAGTCTTTTGACATCCCAGGTCTTCATCCCATTCTTCCTCCCCCTTGCCTCCAAGAGGGTGCTCCCCATCCAAGACTCCCCTTCTCTGTGGCCACAGGTCTCTCCAGGATTAAGTGCATCTTCTCTGACTGAGGTCAGACCAGGAAGATCTCTCAAATATTTTTCTCAGAGGCCTTGGACCAGCCATTGTATGCTCCAGGTTGGTGGTTCAGTTTCTGGGAGCTCCCTGGTTAATTGAGACTACTGGTGTTTCTATGTAGCTTCTTAAATCCTTTCAGCTTCTTCAATCCTTTCAGCTTCTTCAATCCTTCCCCTAATTCAATAATAGTGGTCCCTGACTTTAGTTGAATAGTTGAGTGTAAATATCTCCTTCTGTCTCAGTCAGCTGCTGGTAGGGCCTCTCAGAGGACAGCCATGCCAGGCTCATGTCTTTAAGCATATCATAACATAGTAGGGTCAGGCCTTGTCATCCCCTCGTGAGATGGATCCCAAGTTTGTCTGCCTTTCCTTCAGTGTCTTCTCCATTTTTTTCCCTGAAGTTCTTTAAGACAGAAACAATTCTGGGTCAAGAAATTAGAGTACCAATGCCTCAGGATCTAAGATCAACAATTGATAAATGGGACCTCATGAAACTGGAAAGCTTCTGTAAGGCAAAAGACACCATACATAGTACAAATTGTCAACCTACAGATTGGGAAACAATCTTTACTAACCCTACATTCAATAGAGGGCTAATGTCCAAAATATATAAAGAATTCAAGAAGTTATCCTCTAAAATGACCAAATAATCCAATTAAAAATTGGGTTTGGAACTAAACAGAGAATTCATAACAGAAGAATCTGAAATGGAGTAGAAACAATTAAAGACATGTTCAAAGTCCTTAGTCACCAAAAAATGCAAATCAAAATGACCTTGAGATTCCACCTCACACCAATCAGAAAGGCTTAGTTCAAAAACTCAAGTGACAGCACATGCCTGTGAGGATGTAGAGAAACACTCCTCCTTTGCTGATGGGACCGCAAGCTGGTATAACCACTTTAGAAATCAGTCTCGCAGTTCCTTAGTCAATTGGAAATAGTTCTACCTAAAGATCCAGCTACACCATTCTTTGACATATACAAAAAAGATGCTCCACCATACCACAAGAACACATGCGCCACTATGTTCATAGCAGCCTTACTTGTAATAACCAGAAACTAGAAACAACCTAGCTCTCCCACATCTGAAGAATGGATACATTGGTTCATTTACACAATGGAATAAATTAAAAATGAGGACATCATGAATTTTTCAGGAAAATAGATAAAACTAGAATATATTGTCCTGAGTTAGGGAACTCAGGCCCAAAATGACATGTATGGTATGATAAGTACATATTAGACAAATGTACAAAATACTTAGGATCCAATCTACAAACCATAAGAAAAGTAACAAGCAGAAATGCCCAAGTGAGAAGGTTTCAATCCCATTTAGAAGGGAGAAGGAAATCATCATGGGATGCAGATGGGGGGGAGGGACCTGGCTGGAATAGGGGAGGTGGAGGGGGAACGGGAACTTGAAGAGTATACCTGCACTAGATACACAATGCCTGAAGTGGAATGACAGGGTTATTAATCCTGAATCTAAATATCTTATTATTTTAAACAATTACTTTTTAGTAGTTATTTCATTTATTTACATTTCAAATGTTGTCCCCCTTCCTGGTCTCCCGTCCCCACTGTAAATCTTCCATTCCACTCCCCTTTGCCTCTAAGAAGGTACTCTACCACTCACTCCCCCCTCGCCCCTCTAGCATCTCCCTACACCTGGGCATCAAGCCTCCACAATACAGTCTGAGAAATACATGACAGTAGTGTCATGCATATTAGAAAGAACTTCACAAATCTCTGAGTAAATTGAATTTTAGTTCATTAAACAAATTGTTTTCTTCATTTTTATATGTACAGTGTTTTCATAAATCATATAATATCATATAATTTCAGAAAAATCATAGCAAAAGTCTTTGTACCACTTTATCTTCTAATAATGAATATTTGAGCACCAGAGAGAATATGCATCATGGCTGCATGAGCATTGTCAAAAAAGCTTAACAAAAGTGTAAGAGCTAGAAGCCATGGAGGACTCCCTATAACAACTCAGCAAAGATTATGTGAAGTGAAAGAAACTAAACCAGTATACAAATGTCATACACTGTTCTGCCATGCTCCTCAATGTTTACATTATGACTTCTACAATAGTGGATTTTGAGGGCTCCTTAAGTGGGTAGGTGATTCTTGGGCCTTCTTTTGAGCTCTTTCCTTTTGTTGTTTTGTTCGATTGTTTGTTCGAGTTTAAATGATTTATTTTACTTTGTTATATTTTAAAGACATGAATGAATTAATTAAAATGTAACAACTAAGGTAAAAGTTAGCAGGTGAAAAGTCACTTGTGAGAGAGAAAAATCAGTTTCTTCCAATGGAGTTATACTGTCTATATGAACTGTAGGCCTCATGGTCAAGAAGAATTGACCAACATATAATGAATGCATATTTGTGAGTGTTTTTATTTGGTTACAGTTTTGGGGGGTTCTGTTTGATAGATTGTTTTCTTTCTGGGTGTGGTTTTATTTTGTGTTCTTGGATTAGGGAATTTATTATTTATTTGGGGTTTTTGTTTGCTTATTTAGAAAAGATTTAAAGTTGGGTTGGTGGAAAGGAGGAGAAGACCTGGAAAAACTATGAGAAGGGAATAAAAAAAACATGATCTATAGTTAAATTTAAAAGGTTTTTTTTTTTTT
>NW_022196914.1:16428298-16429248 GCF_008632895.1 Mastomys coucha
TTTTTTTTTTTTTTTTTGGTTTTTCGAGACAGGGTTTCTCTGTATAGTTCTGGCTGTCCTGAAACTCACTCTGTAGACCAGGCTGTCATGGAACTCAAAAATCCTCCTGCCTCTGCCTCCCAAGTGCTGGGATTAAAGGCGTGTGCCACCACCGCCCGGCTTTAAAAGTTGTTTTAACTTATGAAAAAATACATTTAAACAGTAGCTTCAGTTTTACATATCAAAAGAATAAATATTAAACAAAATAAAGTAATTTAATTAAAGAAAAAAAAATACTGTATGAATAATGGAATGAAGGGCTGGTGAGACCACTCAGTGGTACGAAATTTTTTGCTCTTGCAGAGGACCATCTTATAAGTTCTGTGACTCTAAAGAACTGTGACTAATACAGAAATTGGTACCAGGAGTGAGGTTAGTTGTACTGGTTGGACTTGTGTGTCAACTTGACAGAAACTGTAATTATCACAGAGAAAGGAGCCTCCGTTGAGGAAATACCTCCATGAGATCTAGCTGGAAGGCATTTTCTCAATTAGTTTACAAGTGTGGGAGGTCCCAGTCCATTGTGAGTGGTGCCATCCCTGGGCTGGTAGTCCTGGGTTCTAAAAAAATGTAAGCTGAGCAAGCCAGGGAAAGCAATTCAGTAAGCAGCATTACTCCATGGCTTCTGTATCAGCTCTGCCTCCATGTTTCTACCCTTCATGAGTTCTAGTCCCAATTTCCTTCTACAGTGTACTCTCACTTGGAAATCCCCAGTTTCTTTGGGTTTTCCTTTCTCACCTCTAACTTAGCTGTCACTTGGCCTTGGCCTTGCATTTTTACCACTCTCTACAAACTAGCTACTTTTCCCCCAATAATCACAGCTAAGGCAACTTAAAAGCAATTTGCATGTTGTTGTTCATCCTAAGGGGCTACAAACCCCTAAGCTCCATTGGTCTTTTCTCTAATTCCTT
>NW_022196914.1:16430112-16462220 GCF_008632895.1 Mastomys coucha
AAAAAAAAAAAAAAAAAAAAAAGCAATTTGCAAAAGTGTCCTCTGAAAAACCCAACAAGCAACTGAAAGAGTCAGATGCAGATATTTATACCCAACCAATGGCAGAAGCTGCTGGATTCTGTGGTTGAATTAGGAGAAAGGTGGAAGAAGCTGAGGAGGAGGGAGACCCTGTAGGAGGACCAGCAGTCTCAATTAACCTGGACCCAATGATCTCTCAGACAATGGACCACCAACTAGGCACCATACACCAGCTGATATGAAGCACCCCACACATATACAGCAGAGGACTGCCAGGTCCAGGTTCAGTCAGAGAAAATGCACCTAACCTTCAAGAGGCTAGAGACCCAAAGGGGTAGAGAGGTCTGGTATGGTGAGTGGTGGGAGGGTGGGAACATCTCCTGGAGGGGAGGAGGAGGAGGTACAGGATGTGGAACAGAGTGTGGACCTGGAGGAGGATAAAATCTGTAGTACTAAAAAAAATATTAAATAAAAATTTTTAAAAAGTGTCTTACACACAAAGTGGATGAAATATTTTGTTATAATTTTAAACTGAATACAGAGAAAAACTCAAATGTATCAATGGATAAATGAATTCATGTTCATAAAATTATTTAATCATTCATTTTTAGTAAAATGTATATAAATATATCTGAATTATGCCATGATTTTCAGAAGGAGCTACACTTAAAAATGGAAATGCATTATTTTAGAATTATATAATGCTTATAAAACATTTTGGCCAAATCTATACCCTACTCTACCTCTTCCTATTTCTTCCCATCTCTGTTGTCAGTATCCCTTCTCAAATTCATGTGACCTTTTATAATACCCATTGATAGCATCACATTCCTGAAATCCCAGGTTTTCCATATCATAAGCTTAATCGAGATGTTTACCCTAGACATGTCACACTGTTTGGCAGTGCATCCCTTTGTAATTTACTCAAGTTTGATTCAGTTCATTGTGCTTTGCTTTTGTTAATTGATGTTTTCTTTTCATTTTGCATTGCACTTTTAGCAGTCTTCCTTAGTTCCTAAATTGAATGCTGTATACTGATGTGCCGATTGGAAAATTTAATGAAACATTATGCTATTTAATCTTCAGGTAAAGAAAAAATAGTATTTCTGTAATAGAAAGTAGCCTTCCAAATTTGTAGTTAACTATGTACTTTATATAATCATTTCTGTTTTTTACTGATTTTTTGAAAAGCATTTAGATATCAGATCAATGAGTTACAAGACATTATTAGTTTCTTCATCTATCATATAGTAGATATAAGAAGAGGACAAGGTTACAAGAATCATCCCCACATTCAAAAATAAACTTGCAAGGAAACTGTAATATCTGTTTTAAGACCTATAATGCCTTTTCCTTATTATAAAAATTACTGAAAAACTACTGGGAAATAAAGCAAACAGATTTAGTAAAACTTTGTCTTACATTACAATGGTATGCTTTGTCTTTAGATCTCTTGGAATAAAATAGAATGTTTAAGATTAACTGAACATTATTCCAAAGAGATTATTTTCTTAAAATCTCCTTAAGTGGTAAAGTCTTTGGGTTCAACTTCAAATATCTTGCTTTTTCTCATAAATAAGGACTGTACCAACACCACCTTAAGATTTGATATTAAAAGCACACAGACTGCACTCCCATATGAATTGAAACAGTTTGTGAGGCTTTGAAAATACTTCTGGTGGGGAAAAGAAAAACACAAATATGGTCAGATTATGTTGCTATGACAACTGTGTCTTCTCTATTCCTAAGCGTTTTTGCTTTTTAAACTTCCAGCTTCTAGGTTGTACTGCCCTTTCCTACAATCTATCTGGGGCATAAGTGAAAATGCTGATGAAAGTAAAATAAGGAAGATCTCACAGCAGCTCTGAAATATTATCTCTCAATAAAAACAAACTGTCATGTAAAAAAATGCTGACTCAAAACCATGCACTTTGTTTCTAATAATAAAATACTCTCTGCATACATATAAGGGATATTACTAAGATCCTTGTCACGTTTGTTAGAAGTTTTATTCCTAAAAATGGAGGCAGTTACAGAAACAGTTACAATAATTTCTCCTGAACAGATACTTTGCAAATTATATTAAACAGATTAACTTGATATTGACTCAATGCTCTTAACTACAAGAAAGAACTTCTGCTAATGCTATAAAAACTTTTATTTTTAAAATGTCTTCTTTAACAGTTCAAAATATGTGATTTTTTTATTCAAATGAGGCTGTTTAAATGTATTATTGTGTAGTGGTGAATGTGTTCCTTGGCACACATATGTGGATGTCATAGGATATATTTTTGGAGTCAGTATTTTCTTTCCACTGGGTATTCAGAAGCAAACTCTTGTTTGCAAACTTATAGAAGAGTTTTATCTGATGGATGGCCTCACCAAACTAGTTCTAATATTTTATAAAATGTATTCAACTTAATCTTTCCAAACCTAGCTTTATTTTAACCTACTCATTCTGATTTTTAATGAATTTCAAGAATTGGGAAACTTAATATGAGTAATATAGTAAAATGCTGTAATAATTGAAAATTCAAATAAGAAGCTTATGTTAAGTGTTATATTAAGTATTATTAACTTGTCTAATATAATATCAAAGCTTGAATTTAGTTGTAGATTTTTGTGTAGTTCCTCCAGTATTAATTTAAAAATTACCAGATCATTTTTGGATTAAATATTAGTTCATATGTAATATCATTCAGAAGGAAACACACCTTATACCATAGGATAAAGTTTATCTGTGGTTTCTGAGAAAGTTACTAATCAATCAAAATGTCACCGGGATTTATTTTATTTCTACACTCTTTAGTAGATGAGTATGTTTCAGGCTATTCTGAATCCATGGGCTATTGAGTCTCATGTCCTTCACTCAAGCACCAGCTGATGTAGGTTCCACATCATGGAATGGTGAGAGAGACAACAAGCAGAGTGAGAGACCTTGAAATACTCAGCCTTAATTGGATAGTCTACATCAAATCCCTTCCATGCAGCCCGAGGAAGAGGAAGCAGAAAGAATGGAAGTGTTAGAGGGAATAGAGAACACCAAGGAAACAAGGCCTTATAAACACAGCAGGACCAACACACTTAAACTCACAGAAGCTGAGGAAGCATGTATGGCTCTCCATCAATGGAATCTTAGAGATGTAAGAAGAGGACACATGCCCCTATCCTTAACCCTGAAGTTATCTCTTATTGATCAATACTTGCAAATGAAAATTTGATGTGCTTCAACAAAACCTCACTGAAAAAAATTACTCTTAAAGTAGGCCACATGCCCAGCAGTAGGTAAAAAGAGAAAATAAACTCAACAGTTTCATATAAGGTTCCCCCCAACACATACACTAGAACAAATGTTCCAGGTCCATTTGTGTATATAGATGGCATGACTACTGGTTTGTATTTTTATGGTATTCCTGAGTGTGTAAAGGAGTGAATCCCTGTATCTGTGAGGTTTCTTTTGCCTTTTCTTAGACTCTTCTTCTCTTGGTTTCTTTTGTCCTTTTTTGACTTGTCTGATTTTGTTCATCTGATATTATTTTATTATTATTCCTAAGAAGCCTGTTTGTTTTCTAGAGAAAGAAATGGGGTAGTACCAGATAGGAGGAGGGAAGTGAAGAACTGGGAAGAGTAAAGGAGGGAAATTTGTAATCAGTACATAATGTAAGTGAAAAAATATCTTCTATTTCATAAAAAAGAAAATGTCTGAAATACAAAGGAATGTTGGTATACCAGTCTATCCTCAATTTTCTAGATCATATCTGCTTGAAAAAAATAAGTAAATATTTTCAGTAGTGGATGATTTATGAGTATTGATATTTAATCCTCTTATATTTACAAATTAGAGTATGTAGTAATTCTAAGTTCTCTGTATGATATAAAGAGGTTAGCTTTTTCTATCTCTTTGTCTGTCAGTCTATCTGTCCTCTCTCTCTCTCTCTCTCTCTCTCTCTCTCTCTCTCTCTCTCTGTGTGTGTGTGTGTGTGTGTGTGTGTGTGTGTGTGTTAGAGAGAGAGAGAGAGAGAGAGAGAGAGAGAGAGAGAGAGAGAGAGAGAGAGAGAGAGAGATTTTATTTCTAAAACTCCTGCAGTGGAGCAAGATAAATATGCCTAAAGAGCACTATATTTGACACATGACTACTTTTTCCAATTTTTTCTCTGTGTTAATCAACTATCAACTATTCTTTCTGCTATCCCTCAGGGTTTTAGTCTTTTTCCCCCTACCCGATATCAGATCATGTTTCCCTCTCACCTCTCTTGTCTAGTCCCTTTCCATCCCAGGTCCCTCCCTCCCTTCTTATGATTGCTTTCTTCTCCCTCTCAAGTAGGGCTGAGGCATCCTCACTTTGACCCTTCTGCTTGTTGACCATTTTGGGTTCTGTGGACTGTATCTTGGGCATTCTGTCATTCTGTCCTTTTTCTTTTTTTGACTAATATCCATTTATTAGTAATTATAAACCATGCATGTCCTTTTGGGTCAGAATTACCTCACTCAGGATGATATTTTCTAGTTCCATCCATTTTCCTGCAAAACTCAGGATATCCTCATTCTTAATAGCTGAATAATATTCCATTGTGTAAATGAACCACATCTTCTGTATCCATTTTTCTGTCATGGGACAATTTTTAATAATTAATATTTTGTGATTTTTAATTTTGTAATGATTGATAAAAATACTGACTATGCATGTGAGAATGTTATAGAAACAAGAGAAAAAGAAGTATCATTAGCAATATGTTCTCAACAATACAATGTAAAATGATAAAAAGTGCAATGCAAATATATACTTACAAATCTCATCATTTCCACACATCATCCAATTCTTTGAATATAATTCTTAGTTGAACTTGTATAAGGAAAAACAGAAATCAGAAGTAGCCTTTTATTTATTAAGGCAAATCATACCCTTTTCACTTTAAAATGAATATACTTCAATATATTTTAATAATGAATTCTACAAAATGTTTAAAGAATAATCAATATCAGTCTTCAATAATTATTTCAGAATAAATATAAACAAAGGAAATTCTTTCCATGAGGTCAGCATTGGTTTAATAAACAGAGAAAAGCAAGATTTTCCGTTCTATGGCCTTAAAATATGATGATCTTAGACATGGGTTGAGTGCCAAGGCCTAAAGAAAGAAGTGAACAGTGTTATGACTTGTTTGTTTTCTTTTGCTCTGCTTTTTTGTTTTCAATTTAAAATGGATCTTTCTTTCATATAATGCATCCCAACCATCATTTTTCCTCCCTCCACTCCTCTTAGCTCCCTTCCACCTCTTTTTCCCCTACATACACTACCCCTCTGTGTCTTTAGAAAAGAGGAGGCTCCAAGGCAAGACAGCAGAAGGCAGGTAGATAAAGAAGATTCTAAAAATTAACAAACCAAACCAACCAAACCAACAAAAATGTTCTTACCAACATTGAACATTCAACTTTACACAAATATTACCAAAGCACCTTACCAATATTGTCTACAGTCAGTGTTCAAGAATCTTGATTAGATTTTAGAAAACAAAGCAGCCAACTAAATAAGCATTAAATGTCTGTTTCATTTTTATTATACTTGGTGTACTGGCTGGTTTTGTATGTCAACTTGACACAGGCTGGAGTGATCACAGAGAAGGGAGCTTCAGTTGGGGAAGTGCCTCCATGAGATCCAGCTGTGGGGCATTTTCTCAATTAGTGATCAAGGGGGTAGGGCCCCTTGTTGGTGGTGCCATCCCTGGGCTGGAAGTCTTGGGTTCTATAAGAGAGCAGGCAGAGCAAGCCAGGAAAAGCAAGCCAGTAAAGAACATTCCTCCATGGCCTCTGCATCAGCTCCTGCTTCCTGACCTGCTTGAGTTCCAGTCCTGACTTCCTTTGGTGATGAACAGCAATGTGGAAGTAAGCCAAATAAACCCTTTCCTCCCCAACTTGCTTCTTGGTCATGATGTTTGTGCAGGAATAGAAACCCTGACTAAGACACTTGGTGTTTCTCAAAATTTATAAATTTTCTTGTAATATTAATATAATTTCATATTTTTGAGACACATTTTCTTTGTATAATGACTTGGCTGTCATGCAACTTGCTTTAAAAACTGGACTGGACTTGAACTCACAGAGATCTGGATGTCTCTGCCTTCTGAGTTTAGAGGTGACTATAGAGCATCAGATCCCTTAGAGCCAGATTTACAGACAGTTATCTGAGGCTGAATGTTGTAGAAACAAAATTAGCACTTTGGCACCCTGTAAGAGCAGCGAGGGTTCCTCCACACTGATCCATTCTCCATCCCCTCATTTTGTCTTTCTCAATGGAAACCAATTCTATAAATAAATGAAGAATATTTATTTAGAAACTTGTAGTTTTTAATATTCATTTGTGTAGGTTTATGTGTCTGCATGTGGGTATGTATATATGAACAGATGTGCTCTTGGAGGCCAGAAGAGTCATGTCACCTGAACCTGAAGTTATTTATGGTTTCAGACTGCCATATAAGTGCAAGGAACTGAACTTCAGTTCTCTTGATAAGTAGCAGATGCTGTTGACTTCTGACCAATACTTTCAGCTCCAAGGAAGAACATTTAAATGACAAAATTATAAGATCATTCCTTTTTGATTTATTAATTAATTAATTTACAACCCAAACTCCACCCTATCCTAGTTTTCTCTCACTAAGACCTCCCCACCCCTACCCCACCTCCTTGTCTCCTCTGAGAAGATGGAACCCTCTGTGTATTCCCCCAGTTAAGGCACATCCTCTCCTACTGAGGCTAGATAAGGCAGCTTGGTGGGGAATGGATACCACAGTCAGGCTATAGTTTTAAGGAGATCCTACGCTAGAGTTGTTGGTGGGTCCACATAGAGAATTACTTCTACATCCACTACATACGTGCAGGGGTCCTTGTTCTAGTCCATATGTGCTCTTTTGTTGGTGGCTCAGTTTCAGAAAGCTCTCAAAAGTGCAGCTTAGTTAACTCTGTTGGTCGGTCTTCAGTTCTTACCCCAACTCATCTATAAGAGTCCCTGACTTCCATCCAATATTTGGCTGTGAGTACTGCATCTGTTTCAGTCAGTTGCTATGTGGAGCCTCTCAGAGGACAGTTATGCTAGGCTCCTATCTGTAAGCAAAACTGAGTGTCATTAATAATGTCAGGGATTGGTGCATACCCAAGTGGATAGATCTCAAGTTGTGCTGGTTATTGGTTGGCCATTCCTTCAGTCTCTGCTCCATCTTTGTCCCTGCATTTCTTTTAAACAGGACAAATTTGGGCTCAAAGTTTTGTGGTTGGGTAGGGGTCTTTATCCCTTCCTCCTTTGGGTGTTCTGCCTTGCTACAGGAGGTGGCCTCTTCAAGTCCCATGTCTCCACTCTTAGACATCTCGGCTAAAGTCATCTGCATTGACTCCTTGGAGCCTCCCTCATCCCAGGTCTCTGAGACTTCCTGTATTTAATTTTATTCTCTACTTTCCAATAGCTACAAGCAGTTCCTTAAACTTCAGAATCCCCCTCTTTGAAATGAACAAAATATTTTGAACAACTACATCTGTTCCACAGATGGCCTTTTGTGCTTTTTTCTGAGTTCATCTATAATTATATATGACACTATTTTTCCTTGGAAGTGAAATGAATGTACTGAAGTGTTATACTTGAATTTGAATTCATAGTTGTTCAACAAGGTTAAAGGCAAAAAGGTATAATCATAACCACTATATATGTAGCAGGAAGACTAAGAAAATTCTTTTTAACATTTTCTACTGTCTGCTGCCACAGGACTTATCAAGATATAGTTGCAGAATGTCATAAAGAGATGTGTTTCAACACACCATTTCTCCAGAGCAAAAAAACATATCTTGTCCATGATTTAGCCATAATATTCTATATAATGTATTAAGTACCTACTTCACAGTTTTACAGATAATAAAAAATAAACTGAAAGAGGTTAATTTTATTGTTGTTTTAAAATGTCTTAATTAGTGTATTAAATTTTAAATTATAATATATTTAATTGTTAAATTTTAAATTATAAATTCTCTGTATGTCTATATTATATATACATATATATACATATATATATATATATATATATATATATATATATATACATGTACATATATCATATGAGTTCAAGAGTGGTTTTTGTATAATTGGAAGTCAAATGAAAACTTTCTGGAATTGAATCTCCTTTTCACATTTAGAATGTTTCAAAGGACCGAACTCAGGACATCAGGATCATGCTTGTTTTGGATGTGCTTTACTTCTGTTGCATCCTTCTGGTCATTGTTATGACATGTTCATACATACACATAATAGCTTTTATGCATACTCATTCTCTATCTTTATTAACTATTTAACCATATATATATGTATATATGTGTGTGTATGTATATATATACATATATATGTATATGTATATATATATATACACCATGTACATGCTTGGTGCCTGCTGTGGGTCAGAAGAAGACATGTATTGTTTTTCCTGCAACTAGAGCTACAGATGGTTTTTGAGCCACCATATATGTGCTGAGTATCCAACCTGGGTTCTCTCCCAAATTAGCAAGTTCTCTTAATCACTGGGCCACATCTCTAACTCTCAAGTGTTGTTTTATTTTCCATTCTCTTTCTTTTACCTCTGTAAATTATAGAATTATCTGCAATGAACATATCCTTCTTTTTTTTAAAAAAAAAAAGAAAGCTATGTAAAATAGAAACCTCTTAATTCTTTTAGTGAAAAAAAATTGGCAAGTATATTTATTACTATATTGCAACATTTTCTGAGCTTCCCATAGTTACTATAGAGACACCACATTGAGTTTATTGGCCATCTACTACAAAGTGCTTTTCAGTGTTTACCAGCTATATTTAAAGGGACACCCCCACTGAAGAAAGCTTCATTTAGAGTGATATTTTATAGTAAGTCCATGTGTCAAAGATGCAACAGGAATAGAAGCTCCAGAACTGCATGCCTTGCTCATATACAACTCAAGGTATATAAACACATATGGAAAGAAAAACAAATTTAGCATCATATTTAGAGATGTTCCTTACAGAGCAGTTATTTTCATCAGTACCCTCATTTCTGTGTCATAGTTGATATACAGGCACACAGCTTCCCGTGTGAATATAGATAAGCATCTGCTCCATGGGGACATGCACATGAAATAGCTAAAGACTTCATCTATGTTTATCCTTAACTAGCAAGACATCTAGATGGATAGTTTTAAACTTTGCTTACCTTAGAAAAGAACTGTATTTACATGGACTTGTATTTGTATGAGTCATAAGCTTTTGATTCCTCCTTGACATTGGATTTATGACATTCTGTTCTCTTTATTATAGCTATAATTTTAAGTATAAAAACAGTCACTGTGAATTGTAACAGCACATTTTAAGGTAAAATATATTATGTATTATTAAAGACCTTTGTCCATAGAGTGTCTTTTAAATGAAGAGAAATATCCACTGTGCTTTGTGATATAACTCAGAGACTGTGTTAAAGCTAATGTGAGAAAAAACACTACCACAAGCTCTGGTTTCAATTCTATGCCTACCTAGAGTACAGACACATGCTGACTACATGCTAGGTTCTGAGATTGTTACTGAACATGCAAGATTATGTACTATGGGTTAATGTTCATTAGGAACACTCAGTATAATAAGAGAACAGCCACATAAGGTATTACCCAATAAAATAGACCTATATCAAATGATATAACAAACTCACAAAAGTGAATGGAGACCCAGGATGTAGCCAGTGACAAATGTGGCAAAAATGACAAAAGAGCCTGATAAGAGATGTCATAGATTTTTACTTTACTCCTAATTATTATTATTCTTGTTATCCTTTTGTACATAGTAGTGTACACCGAATGGGCACTCATTTTTCACATGGTCCATGATACTGTAAAGCAGTGCTGCAGAAAGCTTAGGAGCTACCAGGCATGGATATACAAAGGCAGCCACTGAGTAAAAATGATGTAAAGTTACTGTCTCAAAGACAGAGCTGAGGTACTTAAGGAGCCTATTGAACATCACAGGATGTTCACATGCAAACAGCGTATTGAGATGTAGAGCAAAATGCCAAAATTCAAAATTTTCACAGAGCGCTAAGAAAATGGAAAGAATGGAATATTTCCTATCACAGGAGCTATTTAACAGGCATTAAGCAGTCAAAGATCAGTGTAAATATATGGTGCTTCATTGTTCAAAATACCTTAATTTGCAAAGTATGTAAGAAATCATGTCTCACAGAAAGGAGTATTCCATAATCCACACCAATCTTGTTTTCTATGTATTTCATCATTCTTCAAACCCTATTCATGGCAAGAGATGCCACTAATAAACATTCATACTGTCTGCACTCACATTGTCTTTGCCTTCCTAGGGCAAGGTAATAAAAGAGAAATATTCTTTTATGTCTTTGATCTTTGCTCAAGTAGAATTGTATACATTGATCCAAGTCATCTGACCTTGGCTCTAGTCATAACTATCTGCTTATATTTTAATTTCTGAATGTGATTATTTAAATGTGATTTGTCTTCACATAACTTTGAGCATTATACTTAAAATGTAGATGTATACCAACTCTTTCAGCATACAATAATGACCATAGCATTTAAACAATTAATTTAGACACGTGTTCACCTCTGAGGAACTTTCAGTGAGTGTGCCCATCATCTTCTCAGCCTTGTAATGCAACTTTAAGCAGGGTAATCACTAGGCCACTTTAACTCCAGTTCATATGTCTACGGATGTAAAGTACAAGCCCCATATCTGATATGAGGTAGAACAATGTGAATCACTCAGGCAAAGATTTATACTTGTGTTAAATTTTTATTTTAATTAAAGATATCAATTACAAATAGCCAAAGGAAAAGGTACAAGTCTGAACTAAGGGGTCAGTAAACTAGATATGCCTAGCCATAGTTTCTTTTTATGCCATAGATGATTGTGTTGCAGTTTTGCCTCACTTGAAAATTCACCTGATGTTTAGTGTCTTGAAAGCTACTGGAGCTTGCTCACATCGTGCTTATTAAACTTACAGTGCCTGTACTTCATGGAAATTCAGGCTGACACCATTATTGTCTCCCTTTTCTTTTCCTCTGATATTTGGAACTCAGTCAGAGTTCTGAAAGATTCCCAGAAAAATAAAAAAGAAAAGAAAAAACAAGAAAAATGACAAATTTCTTTATGTAACTGCACATTTACTAAGGATACAAACCATTCATTTTAGAAATTAGAAATATGTGAATTTGTGTAATTTTCACAGTAAATGTAGATTTAATCAACATGTTTTAGCTGAAAGAAGCAGTTTTCAAATGCAGGTAGATGTGGAAATGTGAAACAACTGAATCTAAAGCTCTTCCCATACACTAAAAAAAATATTATTTAGGAAAAGGCAAAATGATTTGGAAATACTGAATTATAGATAATGAATACACTTAGAATATACTTATTTTGCTTCACACAGACATTGGGTTTAATAAAATCACAAATGTTGTCATCAACCTCTGTGAAGAATTAAGCATCTGAAGATTCAAACAGATGGGCAAGAATAGTCTCTTCACTGCAATCCTCTGAGAACAGAAAATAGTTCTATAGGAAACAGATACTTTTTCATCCCAGAGAAGTATGCCTTAGCCCAGCTCCTCATATACATACTAGCACATACTCAAAGTAGTCACCCCACACATAACTGCAAGTCTTCAATAAGTGCATTCTAGAAACCACTTGTCTTTTTAGCATATATCTGCCTACCGTTGAGAAAGTTGAGAAATATTTAGGGTCATATTTGCAGATCCTCCCTTTTCCGTGGAAGAGCCCAGTTACCTATGGAATTCCACCTACTTCTAGTCTGATAGCAAAGTCTCAGTCCTTTCTTCTGATTCCCAATGTTTCTTCTTTATGTTAAGTCATATTGCTATGCATTTGTTTAGGGATACAAAGTATAATGCACTCATTTCTGTTTTCTGTTTTAAGGTGTTGAGACAGACTCCAACCATTCTTTTGTACCCAATGAGCATTATTTATAAACTTAATAAAACTTAGTAACATAGAAGTTATTGATGAATCATTTTCAAAGTGAAATAATTAATGCTTCAAAATAGATTTTATTACCAATGAACTCATTCATCATTTTCTGGTAGAACAGATACATTTCTCTTCAATTAGTAAAATAAATTACATCATTGAATAATGTTGTTGAACTACATTTCCCCCCAAAATTACATAGATAATAAGCATAAAATTCATCTTACTGAATCTTCAACCTACTGATTAAAATGAGGTGTGCCAGGCAGTTTTAAGATTTAATTTTGACAGTTATGAGTGTCTGTACTGGAAAAAGAGGAATCCAGAGGTTCACAGTAAACAAAGTGTGAAATGGCAAAATGAATGGTATGTTAACCAGAAATTCAGAATCTTTTGCTGAAATGGAGTTTCCTAAGAATGTTGTATCTTTAGAAGCTAGGGTTGGTATACCTTCTAAACAGCTATGAAAAAGTTTTGGATTTCTTTAAATACTGAAAACAAAATCTAGTTACACTCCAAAGTTGTCATTTAGCCTGTGTCTTTACTCACTGGAATAGGTTTTCTGACATAAAATTACTTCAATATAAGCAATGAAAGACAGCTCATTTTAAGAATGATTGCTAAATTAGGTGGGCCTTTGGGATAAATGGACTGTTAAATATCTCTGTGTGGTAATGAGTTTTTTACTGAGACCAGTATTTAAATGATTATTAATTACCCTGTTTTAGGCTGTAATTAACTTTTTTTCTTTTCTCTAATATATTCTCATGTATATACATATATGATACAACTTTCTTAAAATTTGGTTCTAGCAAATAACAGAGTACAATAATATGATTATGTAATTTTATATTATGTTTGGTCCAAAATTATGGGAGGTATAATAATCAAAGGGCATTCTTACCTCATGGAACCAATTGCTTATTCATACCACATTCTTTCCTATAGCATCTAATGAGATATCCTAGCATTACATGCAGATTAAAATGCTTTAAGTAACCTAACAAAATCTCTGAAATATTTATCAGCAGTTATGTAGGTCAGCTGGTAAACTACTTATAATCAGGTGTTGTGTTTGAGTGTGTTTATATTAGAAAAGAAAAAGACATGGAAGAGAGGAAGATAATGTAGAGGAAGACTAAATTCTGCAAGTGCTAAATATATAATTGAGAGAATAACCCTTGCCATGTTAGAAGCAAACATACAAGAAAATGATAAGATGTCTTTAATCCACTCTCAGCTGTGAGGCTCATTGGAACGTTAATTCTATAATATTGAGATGTTACCCTTCACATTTGAAAATAAAATTTAAAATATCCAAAAGAAAATTCTAAGATGCTAACAATTTTCCTGGGGGACTCTGCAATGACGAAGAATGAATCTTATCCTGAGTAACAATATAAAACTGGCCATCAAAAATATAAGCTTTTCTCCATAAGGAATTAATACATAGGAACACTTAAATAGAGCCAGGACTTGAAGCAAGAATATTTTGGACCTATAGATACAAGGAGATGTTGGTAATAACACTGAAATTGTCAAAATCCTTAGAAGGTATATGTCTTAGTCAGGGTTTCTATTCCTTCACAAACCAAGAAGCAAGTTGGGGAGGAAAGGTTTATTCAGCTTACTTCCACATTGCTGTTTATCACCAAAGGAAGTCAGGACTGGAACTCAAGCATGTCAGGAAGCAGGAGCTGATGCAGAGGCCATGGAGGGATGTTCTTTACTAGCTTGCTTCCCCTGGCTTGCTCAGATTGATCTCTTATAGAACCCAAGACTTCCAGCCCAGGGATGGCACCACTGACAAGGGGCCCTACACCCTTGATCACTAGTTGAGAAAATGCCCCACAGCTAAATCTCATGGAGGCACTTCCCCAACTGAAGCTCCCTTCTCTGTGATAACTCCAGCCTGTGTCAAGTTGGCACACAAAACCAGCCAGTGCAGTATACAATGAAGGTTTTAAAGGAAAGAAAATTTATGGCAATTATGGGCTAAATTGTTAATGGTAGGAGGATGTCCTGAAGAATAACCATAATGATAATAATGTGTTTGATAAAACACACCCAGGTGTATATACTCTCTGACCTATTATGAATATATGTACATATGTGTGTGTGAATGATACATTTATATCACCCTCATTTATGTTACATGAATATTATTCCCCAATTTGTTATGCATATTCCTAAAATGTGATTGGTTGAAAAAATTTAGGGAACATACATCATGTGTTAGATTTTCCAGGTACAACTTAATTAAACCTTACCATATTGCTACTAACAAAGTCAATGTCCATAGATTCTGAAGAGAAAAGTGCAGAAAGATCTAGTGACTAAGGTCTCCTGCATAGGGTGTACACAGAGTAAGGCTAGCCCAGTCTATTCCCAAAGTTCAAGAACTGAATTTATTTGTTAGGATTTTGTTGTGACAGGATTTCATTTACAGCCCATGCTGGCCTAGAACTTAGCTACATAGCTCAGGTTGGCCTTGAACCTACCCCAACTTCCCTCCTTTGGGCTCCTAAAACTATATTGCAGATATGGGCAAAGCACTTGTGCATAATAATGTTAATGGTTCTATAATGTGTGTCTACATTTTGCAAGTAGAGATATCTCATTATCATAAAGCACATCACAAAGTATATTGTAAATTATCTATACAAGCCTAGTAGTAATATTTTAAAGGGAAATAGCTGTAAGATAACTAGGGATTATGCTGCTTCTGTAAAGTAAGCATTTTAGTGTCTCCTTCAAATTCGATGACAGCACAACTGTTGGGTAATATAAGGTAGTTTTCCAGCACACACACAATACCCCCCCTTGCTGAGCTGGTTTGAAGTCCAATTAGCAATTAGTTGCACACTCTTAAGTTATTAGTGCCACTGCTATACTCTTGGGGTTAGTATGCTATGCTAGTTAATTTTGTGGTTTGCATGTAGCATAGCTGTGTAGGACAGTTGGTAGCTTCCCTCCTTTGAGAATTTGCATGATACCTGATGAAAGCAGATTCTTAAGGAGTAGATCTAATTGAAAGATCTCTAAGCCCTGTTTCTGAAATACCTGGTGTCTTCTGCCACAGAGACAAACTGTCCACTCCTGGGAGCAGCAAGGACGATGGCAATAGCCTGTCATATTTGCAGAGTCCAAATCTGTAGATGTTAGCATGTACCCTGTAGTAAATGAAGATTCTCAAAAAGTAAGACTGGATCTGGGAAGAGGAGCAAGGAGTAAAGGTGGGAATAGCATGGAACAAGAGCTCTGAATAGGAAATGGAGTGAGTTGGCACTAATCATGTAGGAGTGAGCAAACGAAAAAGGAAAAATCTGAAATCTCATTTATAAATAACTTTTGTCCCAGAATGTCTAACTAATGCTGTGTATATATTATGATTTTCATTTTTGATGAATTCCTTCAATTTTCCTTTCAAAGTAGAGTTATTAGTTTCCTTCTTCAAACATTTACTTAAATACTTTTGGGAAACCAAAACAATCAACTCTTGATTTCTCTTTTATAATCTCCCAAACATTTTTATATATATATTTGATATGCTGACTTCTCCTGAAAGAAGCTAAAGGGCTTAAGTGAGGATACTTCAATTCCACTTGGGAGGGAGAAGAAACCAATTATGGGGGAGGGAGAGGGCAGAGAGAGGGAGAGACCTGTGTAGGAGAGTGGAGGGGAAGGGAAAAGGGGAACATGATCAGAGCAGGGAAGGGGAAAGAAGCCCTTATGGCCAGTAGAAAGAGCAAAAATACATAACTTTGGGGGTAAGGGCTAGGTGGGGGCACTCTCCAAAAGGTATCTGAGACCTGAGTGGTGAAAGACTCTCAGTACTCAAAATAAGGGACATTAGATTAAATGCTCTACAGTAGGGAGAGGGAACTTGTATAGTCCACTTCTAGTAGAAAGACAGGGCAGCAAGTGGAGGGATGGGTGACCCAGAATTGTTCCTGTCTAAAAGAAGTGCAGGTTTGCAAACCCAGACACTATTGTGGATACCAAGAAGTGCATGCTGAAAGGAGCCTGATATAGCAGTCTCCTGAGAGGCTCTGTGAGAGCCTGACAAATACAGAGGGGCATGCTCACAGCTAACCATTGGACAGAGTCCCCAGTGCAGGAGTTAGAGAAAGGACTGAAGGAGCTGAAGGGATTTGCAACCCATAGGAAGAACAACAATACCAACAAACCAGAACCCCCAGAGCTCCCACGAACTAAGCCACCAAAGTATACACATGGAGGGACCCATCGGTCCAGAGGCATATGTAGCAGAGGATGGCCTTATTGGGCAGCAATGGAAAGAGAGCTCCTTGGTCCTGTCAAGGTTTGATGCCTCAGTGTAGGGGAATGCTAGGGCAGGGAAGCAGGAGGCCATGGGGTTGGTAGGGGATCACCTTCATAGAAACAGGGGGAGGAGGGTGGATGGGATGGGGGTTTCTGGAGGGGAAACTTGGAAAGGGGATAACATTTGAAGTATATATAAATAAAATGTTCAAAAATAAAAGATAAATAATTTAAAAACATTTCTTTTCTGATCCATGGTGGACATATCTGAACAGTCATAAACTTCCTAGAAAATTTGAAAAAAGGAAAATAGAAAAAGAAAAAATGAAATGTACATAAATAAAATGACCAATAAAAAGGCGAAAAATACTGCAGGGAAAAATGAAGAAGAGATTGAGGGAAAGGTGGTCCAGTGTCCAGCCCAACTTGGGATCTATCTCAACAGAAGGCCCGAATGCCTGACACTACTGTTAATGGCTTACAGACAGGAGCATAGCATGGGTGCCCTCTGAGAAGCCCACCAAGCAACTGACTGAGGAAAAATAGGAAGGGAAACTGTCAGAGGGCAGATCTAGATGGGTATAATGACAGGACTGTAAAAAAAGATTAAAGATAAATATTAAAAATAAAAAGAAGAAAAAAATGAAAAAATCAATCAGAAATTATGTTTGATACAAAATTATATCTTCTACTTCCTGTTACTTTCATGGAAGTAATATCTTCTTGGTAGTGATTCTATAGGCAACTAAAATGGTAACTGATGATAAATATATTCATTATTCATTATTGTAAAAACTAATATTGCTTTGAATACTATCTTTTTAAAGCTGCATTTCTGTGTTGTAGTAAGTGAATCTTCTAAAATATCGTCAAGCTATATAATGTTTGTGGAGGAAACAATACCCAAGCTACTTACAATGCTATGACTTCCTATTAATTTCCTTCTGTTTTTGCTTAGCTATTTATCTACCTAGTAGACATATCTCAAACCCTTCATAAAGAAATGTGAACACCAAAGTCTCATTATATTCTATTACTTCACTTTGACTTCTGTATTTTTTATAATGCTATTACATATTTTTCTATTACAGTTTATTCTATAGAATTATTTCATAATTTATCCCCATATTATAAAAGGATGTTGTGAAGCAGAATAAAATCAGAAACACTATATTTCCCCTAATAAAACAGAGTTAGATGAAAATCCTTAGTATATCCTTATCAATCTCATCAATACTGTATGTTCATCTATGACATAAACTAACAGATTTCAATTAAATAGTTTATATTATTTTATCAATAACTTTATAGTATACATTTGAACACATAAATCCTCTAAGGTGATCATAAACCTAACTTGTATGAGGTCATAGATAAAACAATTTAAATGACAGTAGCCTGGTAGGTACAAATGTCTTCCCACAAATACAAAAGTCTATTAGCATTGACATCTAAAAGAATCAACATGCCAATTATGTGACAGTCAAGTTTTAAGAACTTCTTACCCTCGGACCTGAGGGTAGAAGCAGCTGCTGCTTCATTTACGATGCATGTTCCTCTTTAAAGTTTCTATATTCAGTGGTATTGGAAACTACAGCATGCTGTTATAATATTGTATAAACTAAACAAAAAATCTTTACTCCTAAATCTAAGATAAACTATATCATAAAGCATGATTTTACTTCTTGCAAAAACTTCAGTAGTTAAGTTATTTTTAAAATCACTATATCATCAGTTAGTAGTAGGTCACACTCTTCATTGGAACACATGAAGAGATGTTTACTTAATCCAGATAGAAAACTGTTGGGACACCAAAGTATAGATGACACATAAATCTTAACATCGTGAACAAATGAGTTTGGTTGTAGTTACATAGAGGAGCAGAGAAGATTCAAAGGTACATCATCAAAGCCCATGCCAGGATGAATTACAGCTCAAGCAAGGCAGAAGAATGCAACAACTGAACAGCGTGATCTGCAGGGAGATAAGTATGTTAGAAAGTGTCCTTTGGAAGCATCTCTTTTACTCTGAGCTTCTGTCAGGAAGTGCAGCCAGTGTTTCATTTTTTTCTAGGCAGTTCAGAACATTTCTGTTTCTCCTGGTTGCTTGGATGGCCTGAGATTGTACTGAGCAACTCACCTTGTCTGACAATGACTCACAACCATCTTTCCTTCCTCTATCCCTTTGTACACAGAGGGAGCCATTGAAAACAGTCAGTTTCAGGGTCCTCCTAAAGCTATTTTGAGGTACTGACTTGATATTACAACTTCCCTGCAGTATGAAAAATGCCACTTCCCTTTAGAACACCCTGTTGTTTCACCTCCCTATTAATACCCTGCCTTAAAATATCCTGTTTGTTCTCCACATCCTCTTTATTGCCCTGTGACTAATTCCGCTCCTAACAAAAGGAAGATTTTAATCTCAGAAAAAAACTTCTACCAATACCTAGATGTTAGCGTCCATTATTCCCATGATTATTTTCTGTGATAGCATTTTCTTTGCTACACATTTGGATAGGCATTTTCTGAGCTTGGTAAAAGCAAATTTATTTTGAAACAAAACGCTGATTTTCAACAAACATAAAGATACTTCATTTTTATTAACTGAAATTAATATAGAATAAAACTATACAAATATACATCATAGGTAATAATATATTCTCTTAATCAGTACTTTGATATATAGCTGTTGGTTACTGTATAATTCTTCCACTGATTTTGAGTTCTTGATTTATTAAAAAAAACTATAGTTAATTGTAGCAAAAAGCAATAAAATTAAGCAAGCAATGATCATAGAATTATTTTGCCTTTCCTTGTAACCATCAAGGCCTAGGTCATCCAAGAAAGCTAGTATTATGTCTCAGAATTTCCAATAAAACAAACTAGTGTAACTTTACTGAATTTTTCTCTGTGGACTAATGTTTGAAGATATCTAAGCAATAAATATTTAGAAATGTCTCCACCTGAGTACAAGGGAACTAAGCATACTGAGTGTACTCAATGTAGCTACTTATCAAAGGAAAAATAATCAATGCCAAGGAAAGAAGAAAAACTCATAACTGTGTGATCAGCTCTCTTCATCTCTGCCATGGACTCAATGATCCGAACACTCAGTTTTGTTCAGAGAAAATTTTATTTTAAACCTCATAAGTACTTTACTATAAATGCAATCTGTCACTGTACCATGAGTTTCTATTACCTGATGGGTTACTCTTACTCTTTTTGCCTTAAATCTATTGTGCTTGGTGACAATATGTTAATTTTCTGAATTTTATTGAACTTTATAACACTATATAAGATTATTTTATAAACAATTTTATAAATAAATATTATAGATAAAATCACATATATATGTATTTCATAAACTTGGGAGACAAATTGGTATAAAAGATCAAGTACATAAGTCATACAGATATATAAGTAAAAACATTAAACTGTAAAACCAATGAGAGATGAGCTGTTGAATAATCTCTTAAGACCAAGAATGGCTCACATTCACCATGTAATTATCCTATCTACTTTTCTGCCTCTGATCAGTGTATTTATTTGAAGCATATAAACCAAAATTACCTATGCATTTGTGCCTTGTTTTACCTGTGCAGTGTTCCAAGGTAACACTACAAATTATACCTTTTGTATTTTTTAGATTGCTATTTGGTTTGCTGATCTTACTCTTTTTTTTTTCTAAGATCCCAAATGTCTGTTATGCTTTTAGGGATTTTCAGTTTGTATGTGTCTCATCTTTCCCTGTTGCTTCGTAGAGTAGAAGGAGTCAACACATTCATTTTCCCTTTGCTAATGAAAACATTCTACCACTCCCCTCTTTATGTTTTTGAATGAATTCAAGTGTCTAGGTACTTATACCAAAATTCTATCCTTTGTCCTATTTGGCCAAAGAAGATACAAACCGTTATTTTGAATACCAATAAGTAACCTGGAAGCAGGCAACTGACCTATAAATCCTTGCTTCAGCTTGCTCCATGAAGACTTCCTGGAACACTTTAAGAATTCACTTACCTACATATGTTTATCAGTAGTTCTAAAAGTTTTCTCTAGCTCCCTGCACACCCTGCACCCCCCCAACTATTGTGCTGTGGAATCTACTCTTTTTTCTTTTTTTTAACATTTTATCAAATGCTTAACTCAATAACTTATTCATTTTTCTAGATCTTTTCTATATTAAGGATTTTTAAAATACTTGTTAAATGTATCCCTCTTTTTTTATTTACCCTATAAACCCTAAGATATTGTTTGGTATGTTTCCAGTGTACTGTGTGATTTTCTTTCATTTATCCTCATGCTGTTAAAATATTCAGTATTTTAAGACAACTTCTTGTACTTTCTTATATACTTATATACTATATATTATCCTTACATATGTATTTACATATAAGGATATATACATATATATGAATAAACAAGGCATTACATAGTGACAAATATGAAAGTAATGCAAGAACACTAATACTTGCATCAATAAAATAGTGCATGAATTATATAGTTGTAATAGAAACAGCATATGTTTATATATCCAACATCCTAAAATTCTTTCTTTGTTTAGTGCATTTAGTGTTTTGAGGAATTTCTTTTCTGGTCCAGTCTATTTGGAGTTCTATAGGCTTCTTGTATGTTCATGGGCATCTCTTTCTTTAAGTTAGGGAAGTTGAAGTTTTTTCTATAATTTTGTTGATATGTACTGACCCATTACGTTGGAAGTCTTCACTTACTGTTATCCTTAGGTGTGATTTTCTCATTGCCTCCTCGATTTCCTGGATGTTTTGGGTTAGGAGCTTTTTGCTTTTTGCATTTTCTTTGACTGTTATGTCAACCTTTTCTATGGTGTCTTCTGCCTCTGATATTTTCTCTAGTATGTCTTATATTCTGTTGTTGATCCTTGCATCATGACTCCTGATTTCTTTCCTAGGTTTTGTATCTCCAGGGTTGTCTCTCTTTCTGATTTCTTTATTGTTTCTATTTCCATTTTTAGATTCTGGATGGTTTTGTTCATTCCTTCACCTGTTTGATTATGTTTTCCTGTAATTCTTTAGGGGATTTTTGTGTTTCCTCTTTAAGGGCGTCTAGATGTCTACCTGTGTTCTCCTGTATTTCTTTGAGGGAGTTATTTATGTCTTTCTTAAAGTCCTGTATCATCATAATGAGAAGTGATTTTAGATCAAAATCTTGCTTTTCCTGTGTGACAGTGTGTCCAGGACCTGCTATGGTGGGAGAATTGGGTTCTGATGATGCCAAGTCAACTTGGTTTCTGTTGCTTATGTTCTTAAGCTTGCCCCTGCCATCTAGGTATCTGTAGTGCTACCTGCCCTTGCTAAATCGTACTGGAGTCTGTCCTTTCAGTGATAGTGGTTGTGTCAGAATTCCTCAGAGTGAAGCTGTCTCTGTGATCCTGTGATTCTGGGATCCTGTGATCCTGCGCTTGTTAGAGGACCTGGGAGTGGAACATCCTCTGGCTGTTGTGGGACTGGTTCCCAACACCCTAAGATGATCACAAGATACTCCAAAAATAGATTGTGGGCTTATTTTACCATAGAAAATACTATATATTAATGTGAAACTCACAGCAACCTAGATTTTAGAACACAAACAAATCGTTTCTTACTTATTTTATTGGATATTTTAAGTATTTACATTTCAAATGTTATCACCTTTCCTTATTTCCCCCCCCCCCCGAGAAACCCCCTATCTCATTCCTTTCCCCACCCACCCACTCTCCCTTCCCTGTTCTGGCATTCCCCTAAATTGGGGCATCCAAGCCTTCACAAGGCCAAGGGCCTCTCCTGTTCCACAAGGCCATCCTCTGCTTCATATATGGCTGAAGCCTTAAGCCCCTCCATGTGTGCTCTTTGATTGGTGGTTTAATCCCTGGGAACTCTGGGTGGTCTAGTTGGTTGATATTCTTGTCCTTTTTATGGGGTTGCAAACTCCTTCAGCTCCTTCAGTTCTTTCTCTAACTCCTCCACTGGGGACCCTGTGCTCAGTCCAATGGTTAGCTGTGAGCTGTATTTGTCAGGCTCTGAGAGAGCCTCTCAGTAGACAGCTATATCAGGCTCCTATCAGCAAGCATTTCTTGGCATCCAAAATAGTGTCTGGGTTTTGTGTCTGTATATGAGATGGATTTCCAAGTGGGGCCTTTCCTCTGGATGGCCTTTCCTTCGGTCTCTGCTCCATACTTCATCCCAGTATTTCCTTTACACAGGAGCCCTTCTGGGCTAAGAATTTGGAGACGAGTGGCTCCATTCCCCAACCGGGGGCTTTGCCTAGCCTCTAGATATGGTCTCTACAAGGTCTCCCTTTTGTTGGGCATTTCAACTAATCTCTTTATTTGAAAAATTTAAAAGATATATTCATTGAAGTTTGCATCTTAGATCATAAAAAATAAGATGTCTAATAATTGTTTTAATGAGAGAAATATATATATTACTGAAAGCAAGCAAGTATACTGATTTCTCTCTGAAATTTTGTGAAGGGTTTCTGGATGTGTTAGTCTTTTTGCCCGTTTTGTATGATTCATTTGTAATAAACAGCGGTGGTGGTGGTCAAAGCCCTGAGTGCACCACTACTTTTTTGAATGGCTTAAATTTCTCTGGGTAAATGATAAAATGAAAATTAATATGGCAAAATATAGCTCAGGAAATGTACAAATTGGAGAAAGTGCACAATAAAAAGATAACAGGTTTTTAAAATTGTTTTTAGCTGTTACATGGTAAAATTTTCAAAGAAGAATTTAATTTTCACAGGTATTCTAATTAGCACAGTTAAGGGACACTAGCAATTATGTTCTGTGTTTAACATGAAAAACAAACCTTGTGGAGTTTTAATTGTAGGGATTTATGCATATTTAGTGTGCTTAATATAATGTCTTTTGAATCCCTTTTCTTGGTAATGTGGGCTGAAATCAATTAGAGTGAAATGAACTAGTTCTCAATGGTGCATCCCCATTGAATGTACAGATTTAGAATGAGTTGTATTGGTCCCAACACTTAGGTATTGGATCAGGGAGATCATTTTTTTCATGTTTAGCTTCTTAGACAGCAAACAATGCAAAATTAAGAATGAATTATCTTCCCTTGTCAAAGTAGTGGAGAAATAAAAAGGATGGTCTGAGACTATTTTAAAAAATCAGTTTCGTTCTGCTTCTGAGCAAGATATCTATATCCAGCAATTGAAATGTTGAGAGCTTTAGGACTGGGTGCTTCAGTATTAAAATTCTGCAGAATGAGTAAATTTTTACCTATATGATGAATTTTATTAATATTTATATTAGAAAAGCATTCAAACCAACTGCTATTGATGAAAAGCAAACAATACATTAAAATAATTAATTACATAATCTTGTATTAAAATATGTATGTATCATGACTGCAATTATTTAAAGAAAAGACAAAATATTACATTGAGTTCTTAACACAGATCCAAGTAAAATATAAATTATGAATAACAGTAAAACATAACACATCTATGTTTACCAAGTTATATTTCTTTGACTGTAGATTGTTTTATATTATTGATATATTTATCTATTAACAATGATCCTATTAAATTTTTAATTTGTAATGTACATAATTATTTATTCAATATCTCAGTTATTGACAAGTACTAAAAAATTTAGACTATTTTTTGCAGTATTGATCAAAGAAATAAATCTAAAATGGCGTTCATAAACTTTATGACTATATTTTACTCTCTAGATAGATATTAATTTATAAAGATTATGGAGATGAGTCATATTTGTGCCTAGCATTGAGAATCTGCTAACTACTTAGTCAGTAGATTCTTTGAGGAGGAAAATGTCTTATCTACCAGCTGTTATTGCCAAAATAGTGTCTATGCCCAAAGCTCATTTAGTGTTCTAAAATACCTACTCTGTAAAATACATTTAAGAGTTATCAGAAACATCTCCCAAATTAAATGATATAAATAACATATGTCATCTGATATTTTGTTACAATTATTCAAATAAAATGCAAATGAACCAAGCATAGTAGAAAGTGTTTTCCATTTCACCTTATAGCATTTTGATTAACTATACCATTATAATAAGAGAAAAATTCTGAAGAAATTGCCATCAATTTTAGTCTTATTAACAAACACATAAAAGCAATGATTAAATATAAAACAATGTGGTAATGTGGGTTTTTCTGTTTTATTGTATTTCTTTATCCTTCTGTGCATATTAAAAAGAAAAAAATGTAATTATCTTCTCCCTTGGTGGCATATATAGAATTATATTTTTTTCATTTGAACCATTTATTGTAGTAGAGGAACATTTTCTGCTTTTTTCCCAAATATTATAATCTTTAAAATTTTCTAATAATACTGTAAACAAATTATATCATCTTTTATATGTATGTGAATGCTTTGTGTGTGTGCTTCATTTTCATTTTTAGTCTTAATATGAATACTTTTTGGAACTAAAATATAATTTCATTATTTTCTTCCACCACTTCCTTATTCATACTGCTCTCTTGTACCTGTCTTTTTGTCTTTCATATTTATCATCGTAAACATATAAATACAGCTTTTTAGGTCTGTGTAAAGGGCTGATTACAGGGTAATTAATGGATAAAGAGTTAGTAGACCTTCCCTGGGGAATTCTATATATCTAGGTCTCAGTACTTACATTGCCTAGAGTAACACCAAATGAGATTTCCCCTTGCAAATTAGTATTTCTTAATTGATCATAATTTGTTCAGAATCCTTCCTTCCCTTCTTCCTTCCTTCTTTCATTCCTTCCTTTCTTCCTTCCTTCTTTCTTTCCTTCTTTCTTTCTTTCTACCTCATCTAGGTACAAACTTTTTTCTTTAAGTACTGTTGTTAAATGAAAACTCAAAAATACTATAAATTTCTCAAAGATTCTAGAACTAAGGCCTAAATGACAAGAAACTGGATTTGTTTTATATACATACATATATATGTGTGTGTCTATGTGTGTGTATTTATATATAATATATATTTATATATATATAAATCAATTGACAGATGATATCCTGGATGCTCAAACCATTCATTAACTTTGTAACTTTGAACAATAATATTTCACTTTTCTGTACTAAAATGCTTTCTACTATGTGAAAAAAATACCTATTAACACAGAAATTATGTTCTCTGAATGATGATATCCTTTGCAATACAGAATTTTTAAGCTTCATGAGTCCACACTTCTTAACCGTTGATCTGACTGCCTGTGCTAACAGTGTTCTCTTCAGAAAGTCTCCTTTCCCAGTGATATCAAAACTCTTTGCCACTTTCTCTTCTATTAGGTTCAGTGTATCTGATTTTACCTTGAGGTCTTGAATCCTGTTGGAGTTGAATTTTGTGCAAGGTAATATGTATAGATCTACTTGGATTCTTCAACATGCAGCCATCCAGTTTAAACAGAACTTTCTAGATGCAGTCTTTTTTTTCCAGTGTATATATTTTTTTCATCAAAAATTAGATATTCGGGGGCTGGTGAGATGGCTCAGTGGTTAACAGCACTGACTGCTCTTCCAGAGGTCCTGAGTTCAAATCCCAGCAACCATCAGGTGGCTTACAACTATCTGTAATGGGATCTGAACACAGCTACAGTGTACTTACATATAGTAAATAAATAAAAAAAAAAAATCTTTCAAAAAAATAGATATTCCTTGCTTGTGTGGGTTCTAATCCTGGGTCTTTAATTTGATTCCATTGATCAACATGTCTCCTTCTATCTCTCTGTCTCTCTCTGTCTCTGTCTCTCCCCATGCCCCAATGTGTGTGTGTGTGTGTGTGTGTGTGTGTGTGTGTGTGCCCAAACAATACTATTATTTCTTACTGTACCTTGGTAGGAGAATTTGGTGCCCAGAATGGAGATGTCTACAGCAGTTCTTTTATTAGTAAAGATAATTTTGCTATTTTGGAATTTGTGTGTGTGTGTGTGTGTGTGTGTGTGTGTGTTTCCAAATGAAACTGAAATGTTTTCTTTCAAGATCTGTGAAGAGTTGTTTTGAAATTTTGATGAGGATTGAATTGAATCTGTTGCATTCAGCAGGATGGCCATTTTTACTGCTAAATCAACCAAGATTTAACATAGGAGTTTTTTCCTTTTTCTGCTATCACTTTCAATTTCATTCTTCAATGACTTGAAGGCTTTGTCATACAAGTCTCTCACTTTATTGGTTAGAGATACCTCAAGTGTTTTCTTTTTTGAATTCTTGTTATTTTGTTATTTTATTCTTGTTGTTGAGGAAGAGTGTGTGGTGGGGTGGTAGTGGTATTTGTGTGTGTGTGTGTTTGCATTTCACTTTTGATTTGCTGGACTGGGTTATTTATTTTTTGTATTTTTTCCATGTTGCTAATTTGTACGGTTGTGGTTTTTCTTCTGTCACATTTGTGCATTCAGAAATAGAGAGGAAGGTCTATAATTAGCCTATCTGCACCTCTGGCCAGAGTGCTGATTACATGAATTTTAATGATAAATTGATGCATGTATATGCAAAACATGCATTACCTGTTTTCACTGTGAAGAAAATCGGATTTTCTCTAGGAAACCAACGGCCTCCAGTATTCCATGTTGAAATGTCATATTTAAGAGTTCATTGTCTAGCTTAGGTGTTACCATCTGTGTTCTGTGCCAGATTCTGAAACCTTTCTCTAATCAGCCACTTCAGAGAGATGAGTAGTGGAGAACTGCAAAAGGAGATTTATCCAGCATGACCAAATTTCAGAAGATAGTAGAGATCATGGAACCCATCTAGATTCATCTTTAGGTCCTCAAGTGAAATTAAAGGGGCAAGGGCTGTGCATATCTTAGCAGCCATCATGAAGTGGTGGTACTCCTCACCACTGATGCATCAATGTCTGCACTACAGTCTCATCTTCTAAGAGAGTCTAACAGGTTACTGGAACTATGAAATCTCTTTCTGTTAGTTAACTTCTTGCTCTGGCTGGTCACTTTACCTTCTTCTGGGATGAGATTATTGGATAAATTTGAATCCCTCTGTGTTCAGCTGTTTCAGTAATCAGATAGTCGTGTTGAGAGACCTGGTATGTCTGTATTTCTGCTTTGCCAGTTACAATGCACTTTATTTGAATGATTTAAGTTCTATTATTTCTCTTTAATCGTGCCTTCTTGATATACTTCACGAATATGAATTTAAATCTACTACAGGATGATAAATTGAAAATAGTGCTTGGGTGATTTAAAGTTGCTGCCATACATTTTTTTTTAGAACAAACTTCTTTGGCAAGTTTTTTCATCACTATTGACAACTAATGAAACTTTTCACTTTAATGTTCTTTAACTATTAATTTTTGTAGAGATTCTTCTACAGGGAAAATACACTAAGAATTTTAAAATATTGCTTCAAACAGTTTCCCCTAACATTCAGTCAAGAAAAAAACAAAAGCAACAACCTTAGATGAGTGCTGTTCAAATGAAATATCATTCAGAGGGTATAGGATGTTAGCACAAATCAGATTCGGAGAAATAAGAAATCATGTAAGGTTATATTTCTTAGCAAGGGAGAGATAACATTTCAGCAGGCTCTACTGACAGATAAGCATAGCATGGTATCTATCTTGGGGGAAAAATTCTGAAAACAAACATAAAAAAAAGAAGTACCCAAAAATCTATTTTTTTTCAAAAGGATGCTTTCAACCATGACAGAGGTGATTTTACACAAAGCAGGCCAGAAAAAGTTTGATTTGTTGGGATGGATCAGAGGGTGAATATTATAGGTAGTTTTAAATGCCAACTGTGGGGATGCTGGAGGTCAGACTCTGGGAAATAGAGAGCTCCTAAATATTTGTGAACAGAGAGATAAAAATAACAAAGATATATACTATGAATTTATATGGGTGCTTTGGCAAATTCTATTTAGTTGAATAAAAGGGTATAAATAAAAGGACATGAAGGTGTAAAAGTTTTCTTAATTCAGAAAAAGTATTTATTTAGTTAAGTCACATTAGAGGAGAAAGTATGTGGTGAACGCTTAGGCAAAGGATGCCAATGTGTGGGTAACATTATTTCTAGGACTAAGGGTGTCACCAGAATGAGAGTCCAACTTCACTGTGTTTGTTACAATTCATTTTATTCGTATAAACATAATGTAATAAAAAATCATTGAAAGTGACTGTAATAAAACTGAGTGTAATAAGAATCACAAAACTGAAATTTGCACCTTAGTAATACTAAATATTTCTAATATAAATCTACCCAAGTGGTTTTGAAGTCAAGGGCAATATATAGGAAAATCTTTTATTCTACCTGCTTAATCTATTTTGAAATAAAGGAGGTTATTATATTTTAGCAAGCTACAGTAATCATTATAGTTGACATGTTGGAAGAGAAGAGAGATTTGTTGAGCTGCTGCTCACTGTAATACTCATTGACTCATTGATGCACTGATTTAAAGAAAAGAGAATGACATTGCATTAAAATGTAGTTGAGCAATAAAAAAACAATCTCACCAAAAAATCTCACCTCTTAATAATAAAGGTTCAAATATGGTAGTATGGTTAGTATTATTTTCCCAGTATCAGTTGATTCTATTGTAATACACAAACTCCTTTAGTAAGAAACAAGAATCTTTCTCTAAAGCTTGCTTCTCTACTCTTTGGCTACTACTCAATCAAATATCTGACCTCTATACTAACTTTGTTCCCCCAAGATAATATTTTTATTGATTATTTGGGAAATTTATATCAGGTTCTCTGATCACACTCACTTTCCAGTCTCCTTAGGGGACCCCATCCCTCTAGTACCCTCTATCCCTTTGGTCTCTTGACCCCTGCCCTCCCCCCTCCCAAAGAAGAAGAAGAAGAAGAAGAAGAAGAAGAAGAAGAAGAAGAAGAAGAAGAAGAAGAAGAAGAAGAAGAAGAAGAAGAAGAAGAAGAAGAAAGTCAAATTTGTGTTGCTCATATACTCACCAAAGCATGGTCCAAGTCCTAGTGGCTACCCCTTGAGTGTTCTTTTCCACTTCTTGACAGAAGCCATCAACTGTAGAGAGCTACTATGCAGCATCCTGATCACAATGTTTAAGAGTTCTCTTTGATGGTTTCTTGCCGAGGCTGTTACTTTTAAATGCTGGTAGGGGTGTTATAGAAGACTTCTAAGACTCTTTTTATCAACTGTGAGTCTGCAGTCTTTGATACCACTGCAAAAGTTGCTTCATTGCACCTTACCGTCAGCAGAGTCATGGATTGTATACTTCTACGTGGTTTCCAACACAAGCTATGCCATTTTAAACAACATGACTTGTTGCTTTGTGCTGTATATTCTACTGCTGCTATAAGGTGGCTTTTCTAGATATTGGTATTTTTATTTTAAATTGTTCTTGCACATCTGTGTGTTTCCTTTCTTATTGTTTTACCAGCAAGACTGAGACCCTCAAAAGGTCTTCACATTCCCCTTATGCAAATGGCCTATGGGACTATCATAGTTTAAAGATTAGTCAATTTGTGTTGGAAAATAATAGTAACTTGAATACAAATACTGATCATTTTGTATGAGGGACTTGAACATCTTCACAGTTTGTTATTCACGGAGTCTTGGAAAAAAATTTGTGAATTCTGAAAGAAAAATACATATGAAAAGCAGTGTAAGGGCATCCTTACTGAACAGTCTTAGACTTGCTAGTACATATAAGACTTTTTCTGCATAAGAAAAGGATCCAAGCCTTTCAGCAGAGACTGGAGGTAAGATGACTAATGAATAGTATTGAGTGTATATGAAGCATTGGACTAATAATAACTCACTTGGTTGTTACAACAATCCTACAATAGATGTTATTATGAACACTAATCCCTGTTTTAGATACTCTATGGACAGAGGTATCCATACACTGAACAACATAAAGATAAAATTCTTAGATCTTTTGTTAGAATTTTCCACAATAAAAATCTATTGAATGCCTGATTCATCTAATGTCAGGAATGAAATAATAAAGCAGGGATTTTAGGAAACATTTGAACACAGCATTGCCCAACAATGCCCTGGCAAAAATGTACCATTAACCTATCAATCTGTAATATTTGCAGCATTTGTCCAAGTTTTATTGAGGATAAAGTCAAGTGTCCTGTGAATATTCTTAACATGGAAGGTAGATGTTAGATGGGGTCATATCTTCTGAGGAAAATTTATGGGATGTGAGTAGAAGAACATTGAGAACCTGAGGCATAAAATCAGAAGTATGCTGTTCTTCCCACACTTCATCAGAGGAAAGAAAAGACCAATGTTACAAAGTAATAGACAGTAGACCTCTATAGAAGTCCATAGTGATTGTCTCTTTTCCTTCCAAGGGAAGTTGAATATAGGGTTGAAATGCTCAGAAAGATGATCGAATCCACTTTTGTAGTAATTCTCCATGACATAAAATGTAAATTTCATTTTCAGGACATTGAAAAGTCATTAAAATTTAAGCTATAGGAGCTAGAGGATTAGATCAGCATGCAACAGCTCCACTTCCCAGGCCAGATGATGAGATAGATAACTTAACCTTACTGGTGGAAAGAGTAAACAACCCCTGCAAGTGGTCCTTGGACTAACACTCTTACCTTAGTAAGATCTAATGCACACTCACAGTACTAGGTAACTAGCTAAATAAATAACATTTTAATTTAATATATATAATGACAATTCTATTTAAAAGTATGTGAATGTGACTCATATATCTGTGCTTTCATATTTTGGGAAAATCTAGCAGTTGAGAACTTTTTTTGATATTATATTTATTTACATTTCAAATGTTATCCCCTTTCCAGGTTTCTCCTCAGCAAACTGCCTATCACCCCCTCCCCCTCCTTCCCACCCACTCCCAACTCACTGCCCTGGCATCCCCTTACACTGGGTCATAGAGCCTTCACAGGACGAAGAGCTGCTCCTCCCATTGATGGGAGAATGAACAATAATGACTCCAGTACTGCCGGAGTGAAAGTATTCTTTAGGTATTTCATACTATTGGGGGTTATGTTTGGAAAGGGGTGGAGAAATAAACATCAAAGACCACAAATACTGTTATTTTACCTAAAAATAAACACAAAACAATGAGAAAGTTGCAGTAATTCTTTATCTGTCTAAATATTTCTTCCGACCATGCTCTTTGAGTGAGCTGCCCAAAAATTCTAATAATGTTATGCAACATGCACTAGCTTTATTTAAAACACAATCCTTGAGCAGTTACTCTAGCAATCATTATATATTTTTTCTTACTGTTTTCAACTTAAGTATAAGATTTACTATAATTGTGATTAAATTTATCAGTTTTTGAGAAAATCAGAGAACTGTGTATTTTATTATATCTGCCACTTATCATATGCCGTTTTTATTCACAAGATTAATAACATATTCCATATCATTTTAGATAAAGCAGGTTTACAATTAGAATTTACATGAAATAATAAATATATTCCTTTTTTTTTTTAAATCCAAAACCTGTTTTCTTTAAATGTGTGCTATATTTTACAATGATTGCACTTGTGTGGCAGAAATAATGCCAGGTTGCTTTCATTCATCTATTATCCAAATTCATAAATTCTGCCTTGTTGCAGGTTATAGACATTGCAAGGTGAATAGCATTGAACATAGCAAAGAGGTCACTATTGTTCTACCTTGTGAGTGTGGTAGTAAGGCTGTGTGACTCCCTAGGAACAGTAATCATTCAACTAAATAAAGAAAAAATAAACACAAAAACTTAAGCGCATGTTTAATTAAAGAATTAGTGTATTTTCTGTGTAAAAATGAAGATTATGTGAAAAAATTGAAAAGATAAATTGAAAGAATAAGACAAATCTTTTTTTCTTTTTCTTTTTTTTTTTTT
>NW_022196914.1:16462288-16466431 GCF_008632895.1 Mastomys coucha
ACTCAGAAATCCACCTGCCTCTGCCTCCCAAGTGCTGGGATTAAAGGCCTGCGCCACCACCACCCAGCCCAACAAATGTTGTTTATGAATATTCCATCTATAAACTCAATATTAATTTTCATGCAATCTTATAGACATTATTAGAATAACTTCCAAAAATGCTCCCCTTCCTTTTCCCCATTAAATAGTTTGCTGTATATCTCACCAGTATTAGAATGTCATATGAAATCTATATAGTAGTTATCAAGTATTATTTTGTTGAATATATTCATATTATTTTGAGGTTGGATTGGCAAGAATTTCATTTCTGTTGAAATAACTATGTAGGTCTATACCAGAAATTCTTGCCACTCAAACCAAATATACATAACTTTCACAGAAAAAGAATATAGTTATCCTATTATATGAATCGAAATAATCTAAAGATAATCTTTTCACTAACCTAAACTTTGAATTTTCAGTTTGCGGTTAGCATGACATGGAAGCTTACATAGAAATTCTTGTAGAACACCACTAAAAAAGTGTCAGTTGATGTCATACCATGTTTCTGCAACATCTTCATCTTCTTGTGAAATGTTATAGGAGTTATTAAGATACAGACAAGAGTAATTTTTAGGTAAAATGCATTTTTAGCACAGAGATCCTGCAGAAAACCAAGATTGTGTTGTTTATGAACTAAAGCATGAATCTGTCCGCAGGATCAACATTTTTATATACTCAACCTTTAGAAAATCCTCAGATGCTTTGGAGAATCACTGTGATTATGATTCAAACTGTGCCTGTGTAATTGTTATATCATGAAGCCCTAATATTCAGTGTATTTAACAAAGTTTAAAAGGGGACTTTGATCAAAGGGAAAGATTCCTAATCACATAAGATCAATGACTGTAAATGAAGAAAAAGTTAACAAAGTTTGTTCTTTCCTATGCACAAGGAACAAGAAATAATGTGAAATATCAAGAATACAGTCATAACTACTCAAGAAGAGAGACCGCCTCAAAAATTACTATTTAGCATTAGACCTTGAGGCTCTAGAACTGGGGTGGGAGAAATGTTTCTGTTGTAATTTTGACCCTATGGTTGTTTCTTTTATGGTAATCTTCCCTGATTACTGTAGGTGGACTCATTTTATTTGTTGGAAATTATCACATAGCCCACACCCTCTTGATAAATTCATAAATGAATTTTATTTGTTAGAAAATCCAGATTTTTTTTATTTATAAACTCCCACACATATAAATATATATATGTGTGTGTGTGTGTGTTTATGTGTATACATATATACATATGTACATGTATGTATATATAGTGAATAAAATTTACTAAAGCATGAAAATGCTTCGATAAGTTAATATAGATGAATAAAGCAACACCTTTGCATTTATGGCTAACTGGCTAGACTTTTGTGTATATGTCAATAATAGAAATATTAAAGGATGTGATTATTACAAAATATGCCATTTAAACTGTCACAGATACCTGCATGTGATTTCTAGAAGCAATTGTGTGTGTGATATACATAAGTTCATACATATATACTATATTCATTCATACATAAATATATACATACATACACATATGTCTTTGTATGTGTTTGTGTGTGTGTGTGTGTGCTAAAGAGGTTTGAGAGAAGAAAATATAGAAACACAAAGAAAATAAAGGGAAAGAAAGGAAGGGAGCTGGAAGTATGAGGATCGAGAAATTAGACACATTCTTTATGGTAGAGAAAAAAAAGAACATATTTATAATCAATCTTGCTTTATCAGTTTGAATAAAAAAAAGTGCAGATAAGATATCATGAGAGAAAAGAAATAAGAACCCATGCTTCCCAGGTTCCTGGAGTGATGGTATATGGTAGTTCTTCCTGTTTTATGAGCATTTTTGGAAAAGTTAGAAACCAAGCTGTGTTTTGAATGACTAGAAAGTATGAATGAACTGACCTGAAAAATAATTGGTTGAATTGCCTCCAAAGTTGTGATGTGTTGAAGAGAGCAGTAAAGACTATTACTACTTAAACAGTTTTCATGATCATCCAGACATGAATGCAATAATAAGGGGATTCAGAATAATCCTCCAAGTGTTTATTTTTTCCTTAACATAAAAGTTGACATAATACAGTCTAACTTGTTAGATCTTCTCACAAAACTAGATGTTTAATGGTTCAATATTCATCTTTTAAAGTTGTGGTTCTAATAACAATTATGGTCATGGATGGTCAAGTACAGAAATACTGTCTGGTACTGATACATCTTTCTACAATTCATTACCATGGGACTTTTTTCTTAAAGCATTTCCCATGACTTCTAGCTCAGCCTTTTTGACTGATCAGATTACTGGCCATACAGCATATTACCCTTGAATTTTCTCTCTAAAGTTGAATAATGAGCGACAGAAAAATGAAAGCATCACAAAGTGGTCTACAGAGTGAGAAAGCCATGAAGACAATGAGCTGAGAAACTATTAAGTGGAAGTATAATTACTGTGTGTGAGAAAGTGAAAAGAAAGTGTGGCTCATCCTCTCTCATTCCTTCCCAAGCTTCTCCCCAGCCTCCCAGGTTAGAGTTACTGTTAACACTTAGTGACAAATTCTAACAGATGGCAAATTGTGCAACTTCTCAAGAAAAGGATGACAGCCAATGCCTGGGGCTCTTAAGGCTTAGGCGAAAAAAGATGCCTTTAAGGAAAAACTGAATCACAAACGATTGCAAATGACTTCTGCTGAGGGCAGTCTAAACACAGCTGAAGTTGTTTACTAACAGGCTGAGGCCTGAAGGGCCAGACTTCTTCAAGGAAGGGTTTGTGCACCTCTGTTTTAATGAGCTTCAAGCAAGTCATTGTAAGAAACGTTTAAAATGTACTTTATACACAAAATAAATCTCCCAATTGCATATTCTAATAGTTTCAGCATAGGAAATCATCACTGTTGCCAAAGCCCTTCTGGAAATGCTAAAAGGAGACATCCCACTGTATCATGTTAGAAAGGATAGAGACAGCAAGCTACAGGGGTGGACTGAAAAGAAATTAAACTGAATGACCATGGAGACACCAACTTTTATCTGCATTTGTAGGAAACCATGTATTACTTTGTACTTGCATTTAAATGTTGCATGTTTACATACATATGTGACGATGGCTTTAGATATTCATGACCTTGTTGTATTACAAACAAGTTTTATACAAACGTTTCCTCAAGGAAGAAGAAATAAAATCTCACAATTCAATGGAGCTTTAAAAGCACAAACTGTGCAGCTCAAAGAAGAGAAACTCACTGTCCTGGTGATATGTAGCCTTTGATTTTCTGCTGGTGTTTTCTACTCTCACACTTCAGCCATGATATGAAGTTTACAACTTTCACCTCAACCAGACTAAGAGATAAGAGATAGTTTACTCTAGAACTAAAAGTAAGTGACATTTCTTCCTATTGATGATCGAATTTGCAGTCCTCTACTATACACATGCTGCCAGAACAATCAGACCCACCATGTGCTGTCCTTGGTTGGTGGTTGAGACCCTGGGAGCTCTGAGGGTACTAGTTAGTTCATATTGTTGTTCATCCTAAGGGCCTGCAAACCCCTCAGCTCCATAGGTCCTTTCTCTAACTCCTTCACTGGGGACCCTGTACTCAGTTCGATGAATGGCTGTGAGCCTCTACATCTGTGTTAGTCAGATACTATCAGAGCCTCTCAGGAGATAGCTATATTTAGGCTGGCTTGCCCTTCCTTCAGTCTCTGCTCCATAGTTAATCTCTGCAACTCCTTCTGTGGGTATTTGGTTTCCCCTTTTAAGAAGGAATGAAATTAAGTGGGAGAGGGTGGGGTGGCAGGCATGGGGGGATGGGGGAGGCAACAGTGGTTTGTTCTTGGTTTTGTTTGGTTTTTGGAGGGGAAAGTGGGAAAGGAGAAATTTACATGTAAATAAAGAAAATATCTAAAAAGAAAATAAATAAATCAAGTGAGTGACCTTGTCCCAGAAGCATAGATTCATGGTTTTTGTTTTTGTTTCTCTTTTTTTCAATTTCTATGTCCTAATATGGCACTACTTTCATTAAGATTTACAATTTTTCTTTAGCTTCTTACTAAGGAATTTTGTGTGCCCATATGCCTCTCTCACTCTCTCTCTCTCTCTCTCTCTCTCTCTCTCTCT
>NW_022196914.1:16466565-16494951 GCF_008632895.1 Mastomys coucha
TCTCTCTCTCTCTCTCTCTCTCTCTCTCTCTCTCTCTCTGTGTGTGTGTGAGTGTGTGTGTGTATGTATTCAAATTAAACTAAATGTTTGGAAATAAATTGGGATTATTATTTAAAATTTATTTGCTTTTTCTATCTTTATTATTCCAGAAACATCAAGCTTATTTTGTTAAAAATCATACTATTGGCAGAAACAAAAAATACAATAAGATTGAATTATTAGTTACAGCCTTTTATTTTATCTCTACTTCATAAAAGAAAATCTATACCACTTTTAATAACTTTTGTTTTGAAGACAAAATTCCATTATGACATTGACAATTCCATGTTTAGAACATGTATTCTTTTTTCTTTCTTTCTTTTAATTACTTTTATTTTCAAGGCAATGCATTTGTGTGTAACTCTAGATGTCCTGCTCCTCGCCAAGCAGAACTTAAACTCATGGATACCTGTCTCTGCCTTACGATGACTGGGATTCTATGCTTTCTTAAATAGGGCCCTAACAATAATATTTTTGCCCCAAGGTCAATAATAGTTTGCACACACATTTCTGCTGCTAGATAAGAACACTTAAAAACAGGGCTTCCAGCCACATGTCTCCTTACCCAAATACTGCGTTTCTTTGTAGTGGAAAAACACCAGGATCTCCATAGACATGAATGTCTAGTCAGGACATTTGGCAAATAACCTTAGTTAATGACAAATATGATAGGGGTAAGATGTGTATGCCTCACACTGTTTCGAATGCGCTAACAAATCTATGGTGTTGATACATTCATGAGTTTTTAAAACTCATTTAAAAAAAAACAAGCTTCTCTCTTTGTTAGCATTTCCCATTTTAGTTTAGGCTGTGAATGATTGTCGGCAATAATTACAAAGCAGTATGAATAATCCACTTCGAAATCAATCATTTAACACCTGTTCAAAAGTAAATAAACATTAATTGACAGTTTTGTTATTATTCAAACACCCTCCCTTTAATTAATTCAAGAGTAGAATTCTCAGTTCAGTTCTTCCCCCTTTCCAGCCCAAGTGAAAACCACTTTAAAAATAAGAGCTTCTAATAGCAATGTAGGGCCTTCTCCCTTTGATATTAATGTTTACTCTGTACTTTACCAATTTATATAAAGTTATATGACAGGCTATCATTTATGATACTCTCTTTTTATCATGCAGGAAGAGAAGAAAGTGTTTCTTTCATTCGCTGTTCTAGACAGCAACAAGACAATTAACACTCTTCTCTGACGTGTTAGGATGAGAAAAATACACCCAGGCTGCCAGATGGTGTTGGTGGTTCTGAGACTGGAGGATAATATAAATGTTCCATCACAGCAGGATCCACTATCTATTGATCAAGGGTCTAAAAAACCTGCACCGCATGGACTCATGTTTCCGAGCAGGATTCCTACCTCATATCAGTTTCTATTATTTTATTTGAAAGTTGTAGGAATAGTAGAATATACATTATAATTCTATATTTTTCATTTCCTGTACTGTTACCTTGACACACTTCATTGGAATATTCTACATAGGTAAAAAGTACAGTTCTTTTTACATTGTAATAAACTTGGGGTCAATATTGCGAATGAAGGAGTACATGTATATATTTGTGTGTGTGTGCTTATTTGTGTGAATTTGTGTGTGTGTGTGTGAGTGTGTGTGTATACATATTCATATATGTTCATGTTCTTTGGAAACCAGAGGAAAACCTCTAGTGCCTCAAGTGTCATACTTCAGGTGCTAAATACTTGCCTTATGAGACAGTTCACATTTACATGATAGACTAGCCTAAGCAACTAGTGAGCCCATGTTTGTACCTGCCTTTGCCTCTTTGGTATTGTAAGTGCCACCACACTTGGCTTTTGACACAAGTTCTGGAGATCAAACTCAGTTTCTCATGATTAAAAGGTAAGTTTTATTGATTGAGTTTTCTCCCTATCCTCAAAACAACTATTCACTTTTAAATTCTACATTCATTTGTCTTTTGTTGACGTTAGCTTGTAATTGCATGATATTCTTATCTAGAGCTTTATATCATAAAACCATTTCCAGTCATAGCATTTTGTTTATTTCAGTGGTTCTCAATCTTCTTAATGCTGTGACACTTTAATACATTTTCTTATGTTGCAGTGACCCCACAACCATATATGTGTTCTTGTTGCTTCTTCATAACAGTATTTTTGCTACTGAGAAGTATTTCAGTTCCTAAGATTATCTGAAATATGTGTTTCCTGATAGTCATGACCAACAGGCTGAAAACCACTGGTTTAATTCACATTAGCAACTTAGAGCTCCATGTTAATTTTGTGTAATTAAATAAGCTAAAGTTGAGGAAAGGAGACAAGTCAAGGTCTCATAGCTGGCAGTTTGCAAAGGCAGAACATGGATTCTAACTATAAATTCCCATATACGAACAATTTTCATGAACTTTCCCACTTTAAAAGACTGCAATTTCAATGTATATTATCTAAATATGAAAAGGGTGTGAGGCTTCCAGACCATGAAACCAGAAGTAGATGGATACTTTGTACCTGTGTTTACAGATGGTGTGGGCCATCATAGGAATGCATGCTATCGGAATAGAGTTATCTGAAAAAACAACCAGCATTCTTATCACCTGAGCCATCTTGTCAGCCCTAAGTTTTTAATTTTAGTTAAATATACTACCATGAGCCAGGCAATGAAAAACATATACATGTATATTAGTATAGTAGTATGTTGGAAGCTTATGGTACATGGGAATATTATTATGCTATGTGCTTGAAAGATGGCTCAGTCTTTAAGAACATGTACTTCTCACGCCAAAGAACTGAGTTCCGTTTCCTTCACTCACATTGGACAACTCTAAAATTGTTTGTAGCTCCAGAAGGAAAATGATACCTTAGAATTCTGAAAATATCTGTACACACACACACACACACACACACACACACACACACACACTACATCTTTTGAAAAAAATGCTACATTATTCAATACATCTTCATTCAAAAGAGGCTAAGAGCAGACTTAAAGACTCTTAAGCAGACTTCCGGCCAGACAGGAAGAGGGTCTTAAAGTCCCCAACAGTAACACAGTTCCTCTTATAAGGCTACACGTCCGAATATTGCCACTTCCTGGTCCAAGAATTTTCAAAACCCCTCAATATGTTCATAAAAAAAATAAATTCATGATTGAAAAAGATGGAACCCAAACTCATTGTATTCTAAGTGATGAACAGCTGGACATATTGTGTTATATACATAAAATTGAATCATTATTTACCAATAAAAATGAATGAACCATCTATACATGTGTTAGAATAAATATCTCTTAAAGCCATGTCAAATGAAAGAACTGCTCACAAAAGACTACATGTTTTGCGATTCTGTGTTTATGAGATGTTCAGAGTAGTTAAAGTTGTCAAAACAAGTGACAAAATTACAGTAAAGATTGTCTAGTCCTGGGTGAAAGAGATTTTGTTTCTTAGAAGTATAGGTATGAGTCAGGATGATGTCAAGTTCTAAAATTAGACTGTAGAAACGGTTCCCTAAGTTTGAGTATGTCAAAATTGAATAATTGTACTTGTATCATAGTCAGGTTTGCTATTGCTCTGATTAAACAGTGTGATCAAAATCAGTGAGTGGAGGAAAGGGTTTATTTGGCATACATATTCTGTGCCATATTTCACTGAAGGAAGCCAAAGCTGGAACTCTAGCTTACATGAAATATGAATGTAGGAGCCAATACAGACACCGCGGAGGAATGGTGCATAAGAGCTTGTTCCTTATGGCTCATTCAGCTTTATTTCTTATATCACCTAGAATGAACAACTCAGGGTAGCACCATTCTGAATGTGCTGGGAACTCACATATCAAACACTAATTAACAAGACACTCTATAACAGAATTGCCTACAGCTCTTTCACACAGAAGTATATTCTCACTTGAAGTTCCTTCCTATCAGATGACTATAGATTGTGCCAAATTTACATTAAACTAGCCAAAATATGTTAATAAGTGAAGGGTCCAGTGAGTGAATCATACTCATAAAAGCTTTATATATAAGACAAAGCTGAGGGTCTTTGAATACGAGTAGGTTGATTTCAAATAACCACAATAAAGTATATTTAGAGAATTTTAAAGAAAAAAATTATCTTTACATTTTACTTCTGAAGTCTATTAAAGAAAGTGGCATATATTTTCTATTTAGAACCTTTATTGATTCAACTGAAGGTTAAAATATTCTAGTGTATAGATCCTGATTAGGAATAAAATCGATTGACTGACAGCATGTGTATCTCTGCAGGCAATGGAGTCTTGCATAGAAATAAAACTTGGATATATTTTGTAAAAGCCTAACTCTTGTTTCTATAACACTTTTTTGAATATTAGAAATATTGAAATTTCTTTAGAAACTTTTTTTTCACAAAGACTTACACTCCTTACAGAGACTCCTCTAGTTCACTTTCTGATGGGCATTTGAGAACACAAGAAAATATAATGTCCTTGTGTGTTATGTTTTGCTGGAGATTGTGTGAGACTGAAAATATCAACAGTTCTCATTCACTCTTCTCCAGTTATTCTAAGGATATTGCTTATCATCAGTACAATTTGTCTCTCAGGTTTTATTTAACATATTTTTCTTTGTTTTTTACTATTATTTGGATACTGCTTATTAATTAATTTTTCTAGTCAAAGCTGGAGTTTTCACACAGAGAATGCCTATCAGAATGTGAGAAATCAATGGGACAGTAGGAGACTGGATAAGTGAAATGCACGTTTTAAAGATGCTTAAGGCCCTATAAGTTCATTCTTAACTGCAGTTTTACAGCTGTGCTTTTATTGATATTGACTTTACATTAACAAAGAATTTAGTTAAGTGACTGTAGGGCAGTGATGGTTTTACATCTCTCATGAAGATCTCAAGGCAAAGTGAATTCAAGGTTACTCTTGTAATATCCTTGCTTCATATGAGTTGGAGCAGACAAAATCTCTGGGGTTTAGGCAGCATATACAAGGTTGGGTGTCTCTGCATGCTTGTAGGACATTCTAAGTTAAGCCCTTTTCCCTTTTGAGATCTGATGATCTGTACAAGTTGTATTCCGAGTTATTCATACAATTCCATCCTTAGCCAGGAAGGTGATGTAAATTGAAGAAGGAAGAGAAAAGTCCTGATTTATTTCAGACAGTTAGCTCAATTTGCTTTTACTTGTTTGGGAAATTGCTTTTTCAATGCAGACAAAAATGTGTTTCACTGAAGTAATTCTGTAGGTTTGATGACACTGCAGTGTGTCTCTTCCTGGTATCCGCTGTAAGTGTAAATGAAATGCGAGGGCAGGGGGATTATCATTATTTACTTGCCTTTATTACTGCATTTTCTTACCTACTACATTACATGTGTGTTAACTGGAGTTACCATTTACACTTATTTAACAGTATTGACTGAAATAACTCTGAATCTTTTCCAGTGAGGACTGATTTAGCTACAAATCACTGTTCTGAGTCTGAAATCATTAATCAGCCTTAGGCAAGATCCATTATGTGGGATTTGAGCGTAGAAGAAATATTAACAGCTCCCTGGTAGAAATGTTGCCTCACATTGGCTGTGGCTCCCTGCTGGAACAGCAAATTACCCTCAAGTAATAATTATAATACATTAGTAGAGGTTTAATTTCCAATAAGTGCTCCCGGTTTAAGAAATGGCAATCTCACCATGGCTCAGAGAACAATAGATCATGTTATCAGCAAGAATAAACCTACATGGAATTAAATGAGAGATAATAAAAAATTCATTACAGTTTGGAAATGTTAGGGGAAAAAAAGGAGAGAAAGTAGGTGTTAGTTATGCAGTGGCAATTGTATAAGAAAATGTCATGTTTACTGATCATGTCTGTGGAAGGTCTTGGCTTGGAAAGTAAAAGTAGACTCTAGTTCAGTCAGTTTCAATACTGTTAAATTACTAAATGATATCAAGATTGACAATCTGGTTATAGTGTTTTTCTTCCTAGGAGCATATTATACTGATGAATGGGATGTAGCTATAAAGAACTTTATTCTTCTGCTTAGCAAGTGTAAAAACATCTCTGAAACCTGAAGTAATATTCCAGGAAATCTTGAAGTATTAAAAAATGGAATTTCACACAAAGTTGTTTCTGACTGAAATGGTTCTACAGTAGACAGACTGGCAATTGATACGCAAGAGGTTTGGATTGTGTGAGACTAGAAAGGCTCAAGATCCCTCCTTAAAATTCAGAATAAACTGTTCATTGTGTCTAGAGTTCATCCTAGGGATGTTTCTAGTGTTTGCTCATTGTCTGCCTTTCAGTAAGATGGAGGAAGCAAGCATATCTACAAAAGTAACACTGATTTAACTTTTAAGAAGAAAAGTTTTGTTCAAATTGTTAAAAGTTTCACTTTCTTTTCCCAATTAGCAAGGATCAAGCTTAACATACTGTTGTAATACTAAAGATATTCTGACTTTCTGATATTTGAAGTGTAAATGTAAGTTTTATTTCCCAGATTCAATTGCCATCTTTGGAAGTTTACCAAAATAGTTCACTCTTTCTAGCTCTTTCTTCTTTCTGAACTCCAAACCGTTGGTTCCACTAAACTGTTCTGTCTTAACCCCCCTCTCACAGATTACTGATTCATTATGCTTTCTCTCAAATTCTCACTGAAATTGCTCTGCTTTGCCTCAAACCTCAAACTCTGGCAATCTGTTCTAGTCTTTTGTTCTCTGTCTTGTTCTGTCTAGTTTGTTCTCTCTGCAACCTATTTCTCTTAATCAGGGCTTGTAAAACTGTCTCCTCTCTCTTTCTCTCTCTTTCTCTCTCTCTCTCTCTCTCTCTCTCTCTCTTTCTCTCCCTCTCTCTCTTTCTCTCTCTCTCTCTTTCTCTGTGAACTGCTCAATTAAGTCACCTTTGTGCTCCAACAAGAGGGATTAAAGGTGAGTCATTCCAGATGTATCCCACAGACTTAGAAAGCTTTTGAGATCCCTTGCAAGAGCAGCCATTTTGCTGGATTAAAATTCCTCTACCCTGAAGATTCTTTGTGATTAAGTAGTCAACATTGTAAAGATATTGGTATTTTAATAGCTGGATTCAACCACATAAAGCATTATAGGTGGGACCTATATTCAAAACTTGTGCTTCCAATTCATAGAATGATTAATTTCAGGAACTCAAGGTGATTCTATACTTGGGCAAAAGGATTTCATATCATTATAGAGTTTATAATTTCATTTCCATGTCTATTAATGTATATGATTAGAGATTTTTCCCTTACACTTAACTACTTAAAAACTGGAGGTTTTGCTGTGAAACACAGCAAGCAATAGGAAAGTGTCCTCTTAAATTCATCCACCATTAAATTTCCAAACGTGAACTAGGATTGAAAGTGTGTTTTTTATTTTTTGCAATCTTCCTACTTCTAACTAAACAGTTTTTAAGCTAGCATAAGACAGTATAGAGTTTATAGGGTAGAGTAAGTATTCAATTTGTAGAATGCTTGTCTATTTTGAAAATTACTCTGAGCCGAGCAGTGGTGGCAAACACCTTTAATCCCAGCACTTAGGAGGCAGAGGCAGGCAAATTTCTGAGTTTGAGGCCAGCCTGGTCTACAGAGTGAGTTCCAGGACAGCTATCCAGAGAAACCCTGTTTTGAAAAACAAATAAACAAATAAATAATAAATAAATAAATTACTCTGGGTTTAATAACCATCATGAAGACAGGCAGGTGAATTGTCTCCAAATTCATACTTCCAAATTTTTAAAATAACTAGACTATTTCATAGTTTTACATATGTAATGATAGTTTATGAAAATATATTTATAGGCCCTTCTTTAGTTTTGAGAAGGGTAAAAATTGTACTCATTATATGATACCAAGTATTAAATCAGCCTTTGATTTAAAACCTCGAAAATTTATACTTGTAGGATGAACATACACTGTATTTGAAAAATGATTGTATAAATTCACTATAACCAAAGCAATATGGCACATTATGATCTTGTACCCATGCTTTGCATATAATAAATCATAATGATTTCCATCAGTTACTTAAGATAATGTAAGCCAGAGATACAACTCAAATTACATGGCTTTGGCTGGAATAGGAAGAAATGCAGTTCAAAATGATATTACAGGCTCACGCCAATTTTATAGTATGGCTCTGAATAATAAAACAAAAATATCAACTTTGCATCCATTAGCATATATATACACATATATGTATAGATGTCACATTAGTAAGTACATAGATGCGTACTCATTTTGCTTAAGTAGCTATTGCTGATATAGTCAAGTATATAATAAAATACTCAGTGAAAGTCACCTTTCCTTTTAAATTGTAAGTTTAAAGATTTTTTTCTATTCATAAATAATTAAGGGCATTTAAAAATAAAGAAATAAATAAAACTTGTTAGGTTTTGCAAATATATTTCAGTCTATTAGTTTGTATTTGCATTGTTTCAAAAACTATTAATTTCAAAGTTTTACAGTATGTGGTTTTTAGTTCTCTATAAAGTACTTAAATGTATTAGAAAGTCCCTGCTTTCTAAACATTGAGATATTAAAATAGTTGTAGATCAGAGAAGATGCAGTCAGTGTATACTAACTAAAAGAGTAATGATATGATTTGAAGACAAAACTTTTCATGCCTTCAGAGGCTAATGATCAGTGATAAGCCGTTTCCAGAAATCAACAAAATGGAGAGAGATTGTGCAAAAATGTGGGTGAAAAATGAGCAATTATGGTTCGCAATCCAGAGAGCAGTGAGTGGTTCTCCAACAGTGTGTTTTGTTTTAACTTCTGAAATAGCCAACATGGTACTCTATACATTCAAAGCCTGATTCACTACAAAGTTGTTCATTCATTGACAATGAAAGAAGCAACAAATGAAAAAAAAAAAAAGAAGACCCAAAAACAAAAGAATAAAAAATGCAAAACAAAATAAACAGACAAGAAAGCAAAGCCAAACACTTGGATTTTACACTAGAATCTGACATTTTTCAACTTGAGTCATCAAGCAACTTTTCCAATGGCTCTGAGCTCAATTCTTCTATTCTTATACTAAGTATAATGCTTCTCCTGGCTGAAGCTGTTTACTTTTATGAAAAAGAAGACACAGTACAGTAATAATAACAATGAACAATGCAATAACAGAGGGTACAGTCATCACTAATTACAACAACAACAAAAATAAAACAGCAAGAGTTCTTTTGTACTCAGACATCTTAGAAATGTTTGTGCAGTTCACAGAGCACTTCCCACAATAACTAAATAAAATATTTATAATCATTGGCTTTGCTTTAGACTGCTGAGAATAAGGAATGACTAAGTTATGTTTCTAAGTCATATAGTCTGAGAATGAGTCAGGTCCATAATCACATCTGTGTGATTGAGATTCTAAGCCCATAGTTCAGCAATCCCTATCAACCTCAACTCCTCTGTTCTGTGAATAACCTGGTATTCTTCACATATGTATATAGTAAGCATTATATATAAGAGTCTTTGTTGGATAGGCAGGATTATAGGTTTTTCTTCTTTTTCTTTTAAATTGTATATTTTATTTATTTACATTTCAAATGTTATCCCCTTTCCCTGTTTCCCCTCTGCAAAGCCCTATCCCATTCCCCCTGACCCTGCTTCTATGAGGGTGCTCCCCTACCCACAAACCCACTACTGCCACGCTGCCCTGGCATTCCTCTACACTAGGGCTTCAAGGTTTCACAGTACCAAAGACCTCCCCTCCCACTGATGCCAGATAAGGCCCCTTCAGCTCCTTCAATCCTTCCCCTAAGTCCTCCACTGGGGTCCATGTGCTCAGTCCTATGCTTGGCTATGTGCCTCCACATCTGTATTGGTCAGGATCTGGCAGAGCCCCTCAGGAGACAGCTGTATCAGAATCCTGTCAGCCAGCACTTCTTGGTATCAGCAATAGTGTCTGGGTTTGGTGTCTGTATGTGGGATGGATCCCCAGGTGGGACAGTCTTTGGATGATCTTTCCCTTCAATCTCTGCTCCACTGTATTTCCTTTAGACAGGAGCAATTCTGGGTTAAAGTTTTAGAGATGGGTGGCTGGCCCCTTCCTCAACGGGGTAGAGGATAAGCCTAACCTCTGGATATGGTCTCGAGGTTCTCCCTCTGCTTTGTGGGAGTATTTCAGCTAATGTTGTCCCATGGCGTCCTAAGAGGCCCTTGCTTTCCTGGGATCTGGGACTTTCTGGTTGCTACCCCCAGTTCCTCATCCCCCATTGCTACACACCTCTGTTTAATTTCCTGAGCCTCTGCACATCTCCTCCATTTCCTCCCATACTTGATTCTTCCCATCTCCCCCCAATTTCTTTCCCTCCCAAGTTCCTCCCACTTTAATTATGGTTCTTTAATATTGCAACCTGTCCTAATCCACCACCTGCCAGCTAGGGGAAAAGAAAGGAAAAGAAAAGAAAGGGAACAAGGGTTGTGGATCTGTTTAGAAATAGTTTTGGGGGCAATCCAAAGTTCATTGTCAACAGTCCTCCACTTGGCAAACACTAAACCTGAAGTATTCCAGTCCAGTCTGCAAACAGGAGACATGAACGAGTAGCGGTTACTTGATCCAGAAGAAACCAGAAACCAGGAGGCTCTGCCTATCAGCATGAGTCCTCAGAATTTGTAGGAAGCAGTCAAAATGCCACCAGAAGTTCTTTGATGTGTTTTTATCTACAAGGTCACGACAAACGTAAAACAGCTAAGAAAGCCAGAAGAAACAATGTAAAAGCAAAAGCATAGTCCACTGTCTGTTGGGTTATACTTAAACACTTTCCAAACATCACGAGCCTCTCAAGTATTCATTCCAGCAAAAACTCGCCTGCCCTTTTAACAGGCAACTTCCAGAGAAACACCACATGTCTGCTTCAGCAAACATCTTGTTGCAAGACAATTACTAGTTCAAATCCCAGCAACCACATGGTGGCTTACAACCATCTCTAATGAAATCTGATGCCCTCTTCTGGTGCGTCTGAAGACAGCTACAGTGTACTTATATATAACAATAAATAAATAAATCTTAAAAAAAAAGATTAAAAATGAAAAGAAACTCTGACTCCACAGTATGGCTCTCTGGATTAAAGCATTTTCTGTACAAAACTAAGGACATGATTAAATTCTACAAACCTTTATTTAGGTAGGGTGGTGGTGGCATGTATAAACCCAGAATAACTATGAGGAAATAGGAGGAAGATATAAGACAGTCACCTTGAGGCTTGCTATCCAGCTAGTAAACATATAGAGCAGTAGAAACAAACAAACAAACAAACAAACAAACAAAAAACACCATACAATAACAAGATGGATGGCATGAATTGATTCAGGAGTTGTCCTCTGACCACCACGTGTTCCTCCATAACACAAACTCATCAAGTTGTTCCCAGGTCTGTCTCTATCTTGTCACCATGTCTGTGTCTGTATCTGCATCTGCATCTGTGTCTGTATCTCTCTCTCTCCTTCTCAAACACACACATACATGAATACATATATTTATAAATTCTACAGTATGTTTGTTTTATACTTATATTTATATAAGAGAAGTATATTAATAGGTCATTCAGACTATTTACAGAAACCATCTTGTTATTTATTTAAAATTCTATACCTTGGGTGAAAAGTCTTCGCAATTTTACGTATAGTAGTTTATAGATGATATCTTCTGATGTGAATTATTGAAAATATAGAGGAAGAGTATGTTTCACAAACCTACATGTTTTAACATTGTGTTAATTTAAATAAAACTTGACAATGTTATTACATAATTTTACTATTTGCTTGGCATGATCAGTGTCTGAACTAATATGATCATGGAGAACTGAAATGTTAATTAATATATTAATAGATATTTAGTATGGCAGGTAATCTAAGTAATATAATTACAATGTTTTGTTTTAATTGAAAACTCCTGGAACAGTTAAATCCATGATGAAACAAGCTTCAGTTTCTTCTAAAGGTTTTCTTTGGAAGGAAGAAAGAAGGGAATGTGCCTTTGATGTACTAAGATATCATCACAGGGTATGCACAATTGACATGATTCACTGTCCCCCCTTTTTTCAATAATAGTCCTCTGTGTTTCAATTTGTTATTATGATACATATTTTGGTGATAATATGAAGGGTGACATCGCAATACTTAGTTATGAAATGAATTATTGCCATATCCTTTCAGCTCACCCACTGGCACATGTGTGATGGGACATTGTAGATTTGGATTTTATTGAAGAATGTAGCTGGTAATTATTGTGTATAGTCCCTGGCTGACTGCCCTATGGATAACCTCAAATGTAGTCTGTAAACTTGGAAGTTGCACAAAGATGTATTGATTTTTTAATTTAGTGGAAAATGACTGTAATATAAAACAAAACATTCATTTAATGTACTTAGGACTATCATGATTAAAGGATCAAATAAGAAATAAAGCCATCCTTTGTGTCAATAAGTCTGGAAAATACTAAAATTTAGTTCTTTTATATATTTATTTTATTTATTTTAGTGATTTTATTTTATTTATTTTATTGATTTATTTTATTTATTTTATTGATTTCTTATATACTGGAATTATAGTATGTATCTGTACTTCTGAAAGTTTCTCTGATCATTTCCACTATCTAATTATAATTATAATTATAAATAAGTTTAAATATTAAAATATAAAGTCTTCCTGTTTTATTACAGGCTATGCATTCAGACTACCAGAAAAGCTTGTTTTCTCTTACCTGGCTCTCACCTGGCTCTATCATTTCCTACCTGTGTGACCTTGGACAAGACCCTTTGTCTCTCTGAGCTTTGTGGAAGTAAATGCTAAGTAATCTTTATTATGTGACACAGGAGCTAGCAATGTACAGTAGGTGACCACCGCCTCTGCCTTTTGGGAACTTTTTTTTTTTCTCTGCTTTTTTTTTTTTTTTCCAAGACAGGGTTTCTCTGTGTAGCCCTGGCTGTCCTGGAACTCACTCTGTAGACCAGGCTGGCCTCAAACTCAGAAATCCTCCTGCCTCTGCTTCCCAAGTGCTGGGATTAAAGACGTACACCACCACTGCCCAGCTTTTGGGAACTTTTATTTTGATGACAGTGTGCATAAAAACATAATAAGAAAGCAAATAATTTCAGAAGGGCTTTGTTAATGAAGATCGCAGAACAAGGGAATGTGATCCACACTGCTGAGGAGAAAGGGGCTTCTTTTTCAATAGGGTGATCAGAGTGAAAGTGACATTTGAACCAGTGCATGGTGGTGTACACCTTCAATCTCAGCATGCAGAGGGAAAAGTGGCTGGATCTCTGTGAATTTGAGGTCACCCTGTTCTATAAAGCCAGACTATCTTAGGCTATTTAGATAGAGAGACTATTTAGACAGAGAGACCTTCTATCAAAAAACCAAAAAAACAAAATAGAAATCGCTATTTATTTGAGTCCTAGCTGAGTGAATTTGGTGCGTGGAGCCAAGAGCAGAGAGGGAAGAGCTGAAGTCACATCATGGCCTGTATGCTGCACACAGCTCTGTATGCTGCAAGGGATCCGGCAAAGAGCATCCAGCAGGCACTCAGGATACAGTAATCATTAGGACTGGCAATTCTTGCTCCTCTCCATTGTCTGGGACTCTTCTGGTCCTCTCCTTACCTCTCTGCCCTTCTTCACTACCAGCCCTCCTGGATGGCATGAAAGGGACGGATCCTAGCAGCCAGTAAGCCCCATCCCTCACTCTCTCCTCACTCCTGTCCTCCTCCTAACCCTCCATCGCAGCCAGGTGATATTCCTGTCACTTCACAAAGCCACTTTATTAAACATCTCAAAACAAACAAACAAAAAAACAAAAAAGAATAAATAAATGGTAAACTAAAAAATAAATATTAAATAAATGCCTTGAATAAATAGTATGAGACAAGACCCTCAAAATATATCAGAGTTCATTTTGTGTTCTCTGTCTGCTTTCTGGGGGTCTTGCCCTTAAGAGTGGGCCATTTTCATGGAGAGACTATTTTAAAGAAAACAATTTTTTAATTTGTAGCTGCTTACAATTGCAAATTGCTTCCGTCTTTAGGGATATAGACATGTATTCACTTTTTTTAGCTTACTTATTTTTCTCATAAATTTATTCATTTCTTCACTTTATATTCCTATCATTGGCCCACCTTTTCTGTGTCTCCTCTCACACAGTTCATCCCCACATTCTCCTCTGGTTCTCTTCTGAAATGGTGAAGGTCCTCCCCAGGTATTCCCCTACCCTGGCACATCAAGTCTCTGAAAGGCTAGGTGCATCCTGTCCCACTGAGGCCAGACAAGGCAACCCAGTTAGGAGAAGAGGCCCCATAGTCCGGCAAAAGATTCAGGGAGAGAGCCGATTCAGTTGTTGGGGGACCTGTATGAAGAATGATCTCCATATATGCTCCATATATGTGGGGTCCTAGGTCTGTTCCACATGTATGCTTTAGTTGGGTGTACAGTCTCTCTAAGAGCCTTCAAGGTACCACGTTAGTTGATTCTGTTGGTCTTCCTATGGGGTTCCCATACCCTCCAAACCCCTCAGTCCTTCTCTCAACTCTTCCATAAGATACCCTGAACTTTTGTCAAATGCTTGGCTGTGGGTCTCTACATCTGTTTCAGTCAGCTGCTAGGTAGAGCCTCTAAGAGAACAGTTATTCTAGGTTCCTTTCTGAAAGTATACTAGAGTATCATTAATAGTACCTAGGAATGGTGCTTGTCGATGGAATGGGTCTCAAATTGTTCCAGTTATTGATTGTCAGTTCTCTCAGTCTCTGCCTCATCTTTGTTCCTGCAAGTCTTTTTGGTCAAGTACCATGTGAATGTGATGGTAAACTCATCCCTCCACTGGGGAGCCATGCCTGGCTACAGAGGGTAGTTCCATATCCCCACTGCTAGGAGTCTCAGCTAAAGTCACCCACATAGAATGTTGGGAGCTTCCCTGATTCCAGGACTTTGGCATGCCCTATAGATCGCCCCCCCTCCCCGAACCATCACTAGCCATAGATTTCCATTCATTTTCCTTTGATACTCTGACCCTCTGTTCTGTCCCCACAACTGATACTTGAATCCTCCCCCAAATCCCTTTCCCATCCCCTCTCTCACTCAGTCTCTCCCTCTATCTGCCTCCTGTAACTATTTTATTCCTATTTCTAAGTGAGATGCAAGCCCCCTCCCTTGAGCTTTCTTATTTACCTTTTTTGGGTTTGTGGATTGTAGCATGGGTATCCTGTATTTTATGGTTAGTATCCACTTATAAGTGAGTACACATCATGTATGTCCTTATGGGTCTGGGTTACCTCATTCAGGGCGATATTTTCTAGTTTCATCCATTTGTCTGCAATATTCATGATGCCCTTGGTTTTAATATCTGAGTTCCATTGTATAAATGGACCATATTATCTGTATCCATTTTTCAGTTGAGGGACATCTGTGTTGTTTTCAGTTTCTGGCTATCATAAATAAAGCTTCTCTAAACATAGTGGAGTATATGTCCTTGTTGTATGGTGAAGCATCTTTTGGCTATATACTCAGGCTACTACCTGGGTCTTCAGGTAAAACTATTTCCAATTTTCTGAGGAACTGTCAGATTCCAGAGTGACTATGCAAGTTTGGTCTCCCAGCAGCAATGGAATAATGTTCACATTTCTCTAGATCCTCAATAGCATGTGCTGTCTCTTCAGTTTTTTATCTTAGCCATTTTGATGGGTGTAAGATGGAATCTTGAGGATGTTTTGATTTGCATTTCCCTGATGACTGAAGACATTTAACACTTCTTTAAGTGCTTCTTGAACATTCAAGATTCCTCTATTGAGAATTCTCTGTTTAACACGGTACCTCCATTTAAAATTAACAATTTTAATTGTGATATTTGGGGTATTGGTATCTAACTTCTTGAGTTCTTTATATATTTTGGATATTAACCTTCTGTGAAATATTGGGTTCGTGAAGACCTTTTCCCTGCTGTTTTGTCCTATTGACTATTTACCTTACAGAGCTTCTTATTTTCATGTAGCCTCTATTTCAATTGTTGATCTTAGAACTTGAGCCATTGGTGTTCTATTAAAAAAGTTATAGTCTGAATCCATGGGTTCAAAGCTATTTCAGACTTTCTCTTCTATTAGATTTAGTGCATCTGGTATTATTTTGAGGTCTTTAACCACTTGAATTTTGTGCAGGGTGATAAATATGGCTCTATTGGCATTCTTCTACAGACATCTAGCTAGACTAGTACCATTTGTTGAAGATTCTTTCTTTTCTCCATTGCTTGATTTTGGTTTCTCTGTCAAAAGTCAAGTATCCATAAGTCTGTGGGTTTATTTCTGAGTCTTTGACTGAATTCCATTGATCATTCTGTCTGTTTCAATACCAACACCATGCAGTCTTTATCATTATTTATCTATAGTACAACCTGAAGTCAGAGATTTTGATACCTCTAGAAGTTCTTTTATTGTACAGGATTGTTTTAGCTATCTTGGGTTTTTGTTTTTTTTCTATTTGAAGTTGAAAATTGTTCCTTCAAGCTCTGCAAAGAATTGTGATAGAATTTTGATGGGAATTTCATTGATCCTGTATATTTACTGTTGGGAAAATAGCCATTTTTACAATTTAACCCTACCAATCCATGTGCAGGAAGATCTTTCCATCTTTTTTTTTTTTTATATCTTTTTAAAGTATCTTTCTTCAAAGACATGAAGTTCTTTTCATACCTGTCTTTTGTGTGCTTGGTTAGAGTTACACCAAGATATTTTATATTATTTGAGGCTATTGTGAAGGGTGTTGTTTCTCTGATTTTTTTTCTCAGAAACAAAGGCTATTTGTTTATTTATTTATTTATTTTAAACTCCAGATTTTATTCTCCACCTGGTTTTCCCTCTAACTGTTCCACATTCCATACCACCTCCTTGCCCTTTGTCTCCATGAGAGTGTTGCTGCCCCCCACTCCTTACCCTCCTCCCCACCAGATTTCTAAACTCCCTGGGGCCTCCAATCTCTTTAAGGTTAACTGCATCTTATCTGACTAAACCCAGACCTGGAAGTCCTCTGCTTTATATGTGTTGGGGACCTCACATAATCTGGTATATGCTGCCTGGTTAGTGATCCAGTGTCTGAGAGATCTCAGGGGTCCAGTTTAATTGAGACTGCTGGTCCTCCTACAGGGTCACCCTCCTCCTCAGCTTTTCCTTCTTCCAGCTTTTCCTTAATTCAACCAGAGGAGTCAGTTGTTTCTGTCCATTGGTTGGGTGCAAATATCTGCATCTGACACTTTCAGCTGCTTGTTGGGTCTTCTGAAGTGTAGTCATGCTCTTACCCAAGACCCTTTTGGTGAGTGCTCCTTAGCCTCCATAATAGTGTCAGGTCTTGGGACCTCCCCTTGAGCTAGATCCCACTTTGGACCTGTTGCTGGACCTTCTTTTTCTCAGGCTTCTCTTCTTTTCCATCCCTGCAGTCCTTTCAAACAGGAGCAATTATGGGTCAGAGGTTTGACTGTAGAATGACAACTCCATCCTTCACTTGATTCCCTGTCTGTCTGCTAAAGGTGGGCTCTACAAGTTCCATCTCCCCAATGTAGGGTATTTCATCTAAGGACCTTCTCTTTGAGTCCAGAGAGTCTCTCACCTCCCAGGTCTCTAGTACATTCTTGAGGATCCCAGAGTAGTACTAAATTTTAGCTGCTTACCCCTAAAAGATGTTTTGTAATTTTATTTTCCATATTCCTCCCAAAGAAACACATATTCCATAAATATCTTCAAATCATTTAGTTGCGGTTTTTTTAAAATGCAGAGGGAATTTGAAAGAAAGATTTTTAAAAAGCTCATGTGGCCTTCTTGCAGTTTAAGATGTAGATGAGGTCTCAATTTAAAGATGCTCTATATTTTCTTCTTCCTCTTTTGCTATGTGGAAAAGTGATCAGCAATGAAAGAGACTCCCATGCTTCCCAAAGGATGTTTACTGTTCACAGTAGTCCATACTAAGTCAGAATTATCACAGAGTAGTATGTTCTCTCTTAATGGAACATTCTCAGAGACCAACTGAGGAAATTCTGATCTGGGGAACAGCATGAGGCAAGAAGAACTGCCACTTCCTTGTGCCTAGGGAAACTCTTAGACAATCAACATATATGTCAAATAAACATCGAAGCAGAGTTATTTTAAGGTCTTTGGAGAAGTTTCAATTTTCTCTGGGGTTTCAAGACTGTATTTTTTACAGATTATATATTTGTATTTTATGTATTTAAATGTTTTACTTATTCTTATGCAGTACCCATGGAGGCCAAAACATGGCATCAGACATTCTCTGAGCTGTCTCATGTAAAGAGTAACTGCATAATCTTCAAGGCAATAAAGTGTTCTTAACCACAGAGTAACGTTTCTAGCCTTAAGATGAGATATGTTTAATGATTCTCTGACAGTCAAAATTTATTGTTGACAGCTATTAAATTCGCTGGCAAATTTCTCCTTAAAAATACTTATCAAAATTTTCATACTTCATTACTTATTTGATATCATAATAAGTACACACATGAGGTTACAATAATAATGAAGGAATCACATATTGATGAATGACCCATTTTAAAGAAGTAAGATCTAGAGAATGAGTACTATTATGTCTGTATTCTATAAGACAATTCATGAACATTGTTGTCTCTAGAATTAGATTAGTTTGACCTTTTGATATTGTGTTGATATGGTACTTTCTGTGTAATTTTATGTATCTGAAGATACTATTGCAATAATAACATTAAAAATAAACTATTGAAAAAAGTTATTCATTCTCTATTCCTAGAAACATTCAGAAATAGAAACAAGCAGAGAAAAATATTATATATATATATGTATATGTATATGCATATACATATACATATATATATATATATATATATATATATATATATATATATATATATATATAAAATTCTCTGGTGAGTTTCTCTTGAAAATACTTATCAAAATTTTCATGTAAAAATATATCTTTAAATTCTTCCATGAATTTTAGTATTAAGGACATTTGATTGCAAAAATACAAGCTCTGAGACTCCATAGGTATTAGACTTTGTTGTTTTTGTAATAGCATGGAATTATTTATAAATTTTATTAATACATTTAACAAGAATAATGTTTAGCAACATAGCAATTTAATACTTTTATTCTCTCATGAACCAATTACTGACTAAGTAAACTCAGATATAAAAAAATCATTGAAGCCAGTTGTTTTGGTACTATAGACAGTTTAGGATATCTCAGAGGTACTTAAGTTATGATTGTCATTTTTGTTGTCTGCATTTCAGTATGAGTATGAAAGCAGCTGCTCATCTATATTACCTGCCATCCCCAAGTGTAAAAATTTGCTCAAGTTAATTGGTTGAAAACGTAAGAACTTCAAAGACTGAGTTTGTATTCAATTTCATAAATACTTTGAAGGTATACTTAATTGTGTGGGGTGATATTCTGAAGTTAGGCAACTGTCTTTTTTAATGAGAAAAAAATCAATTACTATGTCAGCACTATTATTTACAATAATATCAATTTTACTAAAATGCAGTAATGTGAAATCATTGTTAAAATTGCCTTTTATGCATAATTCACCATTGTACAATGGAAAGATAAATAAAATTAAAGTTAATGTTAATCTAGTACAAGTCATATGCCCTCAAGTTAAGGTTTTTGAAGACTACATTATTTCCTAAGCCAAGACAACAGAACATAGTGCAGATAATTTATATTCTTGAGCATTCCAGAAAGAATCTTTGTTTTTGCCAAAAGTTGTTTTTCTACTTAGAATTATAACAGACTTTTGGGAACAACATAATTCTGTTTGTTTAAAAAATAATCAATTTAGTTTCAGTATAAAGTTTATGAAATATTTTTTAAGCAATCCTCCAGCTGACAGTCTAAATTAAATTGTGTGTCTGATATGTATTCTCTATCCAATTAAGATTACAGAATGAAAACAGGTAGATTTAGATGTATCAGGTGATTGAAAATAAAGTATTCCAGAGGGGAAAATCAGTGCCCAAAGTTAAGAAAATAAATTACAAGTATCTAGATGCAAAAGGTGACATTAGAAATAATTTGTATAATCACCAGCAATTATTTCTCACATAGAAATATTAATAAAATATTTTATTTCTATGTGTAATCACTTATCATCACCACAAAGGCACATTTGTTGGAAGCCATGTTAGCTATGGTTTCCATTACTAGAAGGAAACACTAAAGTGGATATTTATGGTTTCTCTGGAGACTCAGGTTGTAATGTTTTGGTATGGCTTCCAAGTGAAAGAAATAATTTTTTTTCCAAGGCAGGGTTTCTCTGTGTAGCCCTGGCTGTCCTGGAACTCACTCTTTAGACCAGGCTGGCCTCGAACTCAGAAATCTGCCTGCCTCTGCCTCCCAAGCACTGGGATTAAAGGTGTGCACCACCACTGCCTGGCTGAAGGAATGTTTTAGTACACCAAACACATGAAAGGACACGATGTTTAGAAAGAATATAAATATGACCCCTAGACAGTAGAACTTTGAACACTGGTTCACTTTTCTGTGCCTTGCTACTCTTCACTCACTTCACACATGTATTGGTTTGCCTTACATTGTGTTGCTGAGCTTTGCTTAGGGTGACTTTATTGAGAATAACTTGCCATAGAACTTCTTGTGAGGTTACTGCAGCTTTTTGCTGCTCCCACAGACTCTGGCCCATTGGCAAGCCTTGCAATTTCTTCTAGTTTGAATTATCCTTGCTGATTCTTCAATGGTATCTGCCAAGTGAAGTGGAACTCAGCTGGTGATTCATGTGTGTGGTGTTTGCTAATGGCTGGACTGATAACAATGGAGATTGGAATCTCCAGAAAGAATTATTTCTAAACAGGTCCACTTCCACTGTAACCTTCTTTTCCACCACCCCTCGTAGATGGTGATCTAGAAAGGTGGTTGACTCTTATTACAGAAGGTTGTGAAAAATATATGCCTACAAGACAGCATTACCAACACAACTCTTAGAAAGGACAAAATTTAATTGGGGCTGGTTTCTGAGGTGCAGTCCATTATCATCATGGTGGGAAGCATGACAGCATCCAGATAGGAAGGACTCAGCATCCTCAGACAGGTAGGAGGAGGGTCTCAAAGCTCACCTCTACAGTGAAACACTTCCTCCAACAAGGCCTCATCTACTCCAGCAAGGCCACATCTCCTAATAAAACCACTCCCTGAGCTAAGACTATTCAAACCACTACATTCCATTCCCTGGCCATCAGAGGCTTGTTCAAACACAAGAGTCTATGAGGGGCACAACTAGCCATAGACTATAATGTAAATTATATTTAGTCCAACTTTAAGTGTCACATAGTCTATAACAGTCTCAACAATATTAAAAGTACAAAGGTCAAAGTCTCTTCTGAGATTCATCCAATCATTTAACTGTAATCCTCTATAAAATCAAAATCAAAATGCAGATCACATACCTTCAACATTATCGTATATTCATTCCTATTCTAAAATATCATAGTGAGGAAATACTGAACCAAAGCAAGACTAAACTTCATCTGGGCAAACTGCAAGTCTGCATCTCAATGTCTGATGTCCAACTCCTTTCAGGGTTGTTGACTGCAACACAATTTTTTCTCTTGAGCTAACTCTGCTCTGTTAGCAGCCCTCTACAGGTATCCCATTGCAATGGTCGGTGATTAGCAAAAAAATGATACCCCAGACTCAAATAATATGCAACAGGGAACAATGTTTACTGTGCAGAGAACCTGCATGCAGGGGTCTTACATTGCATCAGATTGGAAGACAGAGGTGTGGACTATGCAGGATCAATTTAAAGCCTGTCAGGATAGGTGATTTTTACCTTTCTTTCCTTTGATTGGCTGACTCTATCTTCAGGGGCATGGGCACCTTTGTGGTTGGTTAAGACTTTGAGAGATTTTGGGGATTTTTGCTGATTAACTATACTTGTCTCGGGCTAGGTGTGGGGCAGTTTTCTGATAGGCTGCCTGTGAGTGGTGGCTTTTCCGGGAATTGACTTACTTTGGATTTTTCCAGTTCTGGGAAACAGAAACTTAGTCCTTCCCTCCCAAACTGCTAATTTGCAGCATGTCATGTAATCAGCCTGGCTCTGGCTAAATCTGTTCTCGCACCATGACTCCGGCATCTCAAATATCTTGGAGTCTCCAAGGTAACTTCAACATTACAGATTCTTGTTCCAATATCTGGGATCCACACATGATCTTTTAGGCTCTTTCAAAACACATGAGTCACTTCTCCAACTCTGCCCTCTGTAGCATTCCATGGTTTGGCTGAATCCATTCAATTGTTGCTCCTATTCCTGGTGGTTGTCCCATGGTATTGTCATCTCCACACACTAGGGTTTCTAGGCATCAATAGCATCTCATAGGCTCTCTTCATAACTCTTCAAGCCTCAACTTCTTCATATGACTTCTTTAGTCCCAGGCTATAAACTGCAACTGAGGCTGCACCTTCACTAGTGGCCTTTCCTGGCCACAGTGCCAAGCCTCAGCTGCACTCCATGACTCCTTCATAGCTTCAAAACAAGTATCACTGGAGTGATTATTACACGTTACCAAGTCCATCTGTAGCAAGAGGCACAACCTTGGCCATATCTGTAATGGCTTCTTTGTGCTCTCAGAAAGAAATTTAAGACTTCACCTTATTGATTCTACTCTCTTCTTTATTACCACCAATTTCTTAGTTCTAGCTAACCAGCATCCCTTGTCCCAGTGCTCCTTTCTATTTTTGATTCTAAAGCCACATGGCTGAAGTTGTTTTCTGCTGCTTGTTGGAGCTGGAACATGGCCCCCTTGTTCTATTACATTATCACTACCTTTCTATTTTCTGACTCTTTCACTGCCTAAGCTTAGTTGTCCTGGAATTTGCTCTATAGATTGACCTTGAACTCAAAAGTCTCCAAGTCTCTGTCTCCTGAATGCTGGGATCAAATGCAAGTACCACAACACCTGGATTTAAGCTTTTCTTCAGCTAGAACTTCCTCTGCCTAGGCTGGCTTTGAATTCAGAAATCTGCTTGCCTCTGCCTCCTTTTCATGGCCACTATTCCTCAAGATCCAGAAGAATCCATTACTAGATTGTAGTTTATTTCAGAATAAAATTCCAGATGAAAATAATAACCAAACAACAATCAAGCCTAGATATAACTAACCCTTGTTCAACTGAAAAAGCATAAACAGTTAGCTTATTGGGGCTTCAGATCTTGCTCTGAAATCAGCACTCCCTTAATCTGTACATCTACTTGAACACAGGATTATACCTCATTCATTTTCCAGTGTCCATCTAATACTTGAACTGTAAATTCTGTATTTCCTCGGAAGAAGTGTAGAACATCAGGCCTTCCTGTGGATACTTTCTGCCATTTGAACTTCTTTAGTCTCTTTATCTTTTGTTTAATTTCATTCATATCATGGCTGGCCAACATAGTAAAAGACCATAATAATGGCCTAGTGAATATTGGTACTCAGTGTATAGAAGAATAATGGAACAGCATGGTCACATGTATTTTGTATACTTTTCTAAACACACTTATCAATTGACCTCTTTCTTATGTCAATAAAGTTAATATAATGTCACCTGCTCAAATCACAGCTCCAGATCTGTATTGTACACACACTCACACACACACACACACACACACACACACACACACACAACCCCTTCAATCATGCCTTCTATCTTGTAGTTTATAAAGCATTATCAGCTATTTGTTTTGTTTCAATCAGAAAGTATTGCTGCAAAAGGCAAATGTTCTCCAAACTGAGAATTTATTATTTATAAATGTATTTAAGTAAAAGAGATCTTCAGTGATTTCTTCTCATATTTCTTTGGTCAGATATAAATCACTTGGTCATCTTTAATTGTAGATATTTCAGACACTAGAGAGGTTGGATGGGTTGTATGCATTTTACCCCTCCTCATCCTTAGTGAGAAAAAGGGAAAACTTACATTGAATGGACAACCCAGATATTTATTCCTTTTCTCTTTTCAGTACTGACTTCCCTGTCTATATCAACTAACAGAGGACTCAACTGTTTAAATGTGAATTTTATTTAATGATTAGCAATTATTATGGTGTAGCTTTGTTTTGAATGAAATAAAAATATACACAAACATTTTTCACCAGTTGAGTTGAAACTTCATTTTATAGAGCACAAAATTAACTCTGTTTCAATCACTCATCAATATGTCCTATAAGGCAAAGATGGTATGTTTTTATGTTGTATTTGAGAATGCATTCTTGGTGAAAAAAATAACTAAAAGGAAAAACTTAGCTTTTATTATCCAGAGAAAAAGGGCCAATAAAGAATAGATGTGTGACACAAGTCAGCCACAAATCCTAAGACATGAACTGTAAACTCAGAACACAGAAAAAAAAATGGAAGTACCATAAATATAAACACAAAGACAAACCAGAAGGGAGAAAACAGGGAGACATTTGTGTTTAGACACAGAAGAATGAACAAACATAGTGTTTATAGAATTCTAAACAAAGGAAAAAGAGTGTTTTGATACAGTAAATGTTGACCGGAGATAGAGAATTCAATAAAGGCACCAAAAGACAGATAAAATAATATAAGGGAAATATATGGCTAATGGTTATTTGCAAAATATTTATACAACTGAATTTAGAAAAACAACAAATAAAATTGTTTTATATAATCAAAATTATAGGCAAAGAGTAAGATAGATTACTGATGAGCAAAATTTATATTAGAGACAGAGTGAAACTTTTAGTTTATATTATGCAAATAAGAAATTAGTGTTTTTATGTTAGGGAAGTCACTGTGGATTTTAATAAATCATGAGTAGATCAATTCTTGATTATAATGTAATACATATGCTCCATTTCTGTTTATAATATACTAATATAAACAACTTCAGTTCAATTTTATGTATATTTTTCTAATTGCTTGTTACATACTGAAGGTGAATTTAATTTGAAAATAAAGTCAATAAACATTAATTACCATCAGTACATAACTCTGAGATAAGATATATATATATATATATTTTTTTTTTTTTTTTTTTTTTGGTTTTTGGAGACAGGGTTTCTCTGTGTAGCCCTGGCTGTCCTGGAACTCACTCTGTAGACCAGGCTGGCCTCGAACTCAGAAATCCACCTGCCTCTGCCTCCCAAGTGCTGGGATTAAAGGCGTGCGCCACCACCGCCCGGCTAGAGATAAGATATATTTATCCTTGGAACCTATTTCAATTTTTAAGCAAATTCATGAACAGCTTCTGAAGATTCCATGAAATTGTAAGCCATTACAGTAGAAGGTATGATAGAAACTGAACACTTTATGAATACATTAGCTTGCATGCCGATCATATGAAAAGGTAGCTAGCTACAGCCTCTCTTCCCAAATATGCAGAATCCATAGTAATATAAATCACAATACATGATTGTGAATACATACAGCCTCAGGTCAAGAAGAAATCCATCACCTAATGGTAAAATAGAGTGTGACTCTCAGGTGTTTGTTCTTATTGATGAGGACTGTTTTATTACCAAAGAGCATTATTGACATAGACTAAGTTTATACTGGTAAGGGGATTCATAGCTTTGTAGCATTCTTTTGTTTTATTTTTTTATTTTTCTTTTATTGAAAGTAGATTATTTTTGTCATACAATATATCACAATTATAATTTTCTCTCCCTCTACTCCAACCAGTTCTTCCACACTTCCCTCCCTTTTAGATCTCCTTTTCTGTCTCTCATTAGACTGTCTTCTAGGCTTCTCAGAGATACCAAGAAAAGATAACAAAATAAAATATAATAAGATAAAGCAAAAGTCATCATTAAATTTGCACAAGACAATCCAACAGAATGAAAAGAGTCCCAAGAGCAGGCACAATAATCAGAGACACACTTATTCTCCCATTCAGGAGTCCTATAAAAATCCCAAACTATAGGACCTCACACAGATGTAGGTCTTGTGCTGTCTGCTGCAGTCTCTCTCTCATATTCCTCTTGCTTCAGAGGACTTGTTCTCTTGATGTTCCCTCTGGCTCTCACATATTTTGCTTATTCTGAAAGGTTCTCTGAGCTCTGGAGGATGGGATTTGATGGAGACATCATGTTTACACCCTGTCTCCACTTAATTACTGGCTGAGGGTCTCTTTATCTGTCCATATCTGCTGCTGAAGGAAGCTTCTGTGAAGATGACTGGATAAGACAGTGATCTATGGGTATGGACTATCATTAGGAGTCATTTGATTGATATATTTAACTTGGTTTATTATTTCTACAGACTATTTAATCCATGGTTTCTTTTTACCCAAATTATGTTAGATATGGGCTACATTTCTCTGAGTGGGTCTTAAGTCAAATTAGACATTGGTTGGCTGTTGCTACAAATTCTGTGCCACCATTGTGCTAGCATATGTTTCACACCAGAAAAATTGTTAGACGATGGTATTATGTCTGGGTTCTTGGTTACAATTCATTTTTTTGGTTGCCTATGGATTACCTTCCAGCACCAATGACACTGGATAGTTGAAGTCTCCCTTTAGGCACCAAGTTGATTTCTCCATGTTCAATGAGTCCTGTGGCTATTGTCTTTGACAATGGAGCTCCTGCTGTCAGTTTGCAGAGAACAAATCATTTTCTTAGCAATGTCTTGGTTAGTTGAGGATTTCTGTTGGTTCCTCTTATAAATTTCTTGTATATTTCTTTTTATTTTAAGAGATCTAGGGGTTTCTCCTTCCCTACCAAAAGGGAATGATTTTCAAAGAAAATAAAGTAAAGAATGTAGGAGGATCTTACCTTTGGGTGTAGATAATGAAAATGATCTCATGAATTTGTAAACTCACCTATGTTGGATCCATTGCCAGACAAAAAAAGTAAAGAGTAAAGAGAAGAAAAAAGAGACAAATATTTTTGTCAAAATTGACACAGGTTTGTTTTCTAAGGTGTTGGCTTTTAGGAACTTATGACATCTATGGAGACATTTGGGGTGTAGCAGTAGACACATGTGTCAGAAAATGTGTAGTTGTAGATTTAAGATTCAATCAGTTTATAACCAAATTGATCATCATATAAGCAAAGAGTCATAGTTTAAAAGTGAATCCAGTGTAATCCTATATTAAGAAACAAATAAAGAAATGAATACAGAGAATAGAGATTCTGGGAAAAAAGAAGACCTGGTTCAAAGACAAGAAAGTTTTAAAATAAAACCTATTAAAAAGAACATCTATTAAAAGGTGAAGAGATGAATAAGTAAAACGTGTTTATCGAGTTTAGAAACATGAGTCGAGAAGACCTTCTATCAGACCTTTAAACTGATAGAAGTATGCTACATGTGTCTGTGTTTATGTGGGTTCATGGGTATAGGCAGGTACATTCATGCACATAGTGGCTTCAGATAGCTAGGCAGTGTCTTTGTTCATAGCTCTCCTGTTGTTCATGAAGGCCAGGTCTCTTAATTTAACACAGGGCTTTCTAACTCTGCTTTTCCAACTTGTTTTGAAACATATTCCTCATACTTGCCTGGCAAATGATTTCTCCACTGAGCCTAGAAGCCAGCAGTTAATTTTTACCTATACCACACTGAACTTGGTGATCATCACTAAGCTATATAGTGTCTAAATATTTATAAGAGGACATATATTTGGAATAATATTCTTTCTCATTTAACATTAGTTATAAAATGAAATAGAGTTGTCCTGTGTTCTATGTGGGACCAAAATATAAGCACAACCCAACCTATCCTTGATCTATCTTCACTTAGCATAATAGTATCCCAGGACTTTCAGCAACCATCATGTATGAATCCATAAATTAAAATATATTAAATAAGTAAAGAATAAAAAGGAATCACCAAAGCTTAGGAGTAAAAAAATATTAGATTATATTTTAAAGACTGAAAATTATGCAAACACATGCTGAACAGACTACCAAGAAAAGCTTATGGGCTTGATTATGTCTCCCCATTTCAGATATAAAGATATGTAATACTAGATGATTTATCTGATTTGGACAGCTTCACAAAGGTAGAAAAGAATGTAGCATAGCTAAACAACATCAAATATTAAAATATGTTGACATCTGGCCAAAGTATACAATTTTCGAATCGAATCAGATTTATGTATAATAATAATACTGTTACTAAATAATAAATAATAAAAAGTATATCAAATTTAATTTGATAAAATTTAACATTTTATCATGAAAATATATTTAATTGAGATTCCTTCTTTATGGTTTTTGAGATTGGATATCATTTTGTAAATCAGGATGGCATGGGGCTCATGCCCAACTTATCCTGTTAGCCTCAAATGCCAAACCAAACCTGGCTTTAAAAACTATTTCCTGCCGGGCGGTGGTGGCGCACACCTTTAATCCCAGCACTTGGGAGGCAGAGGCAGGTGGATTTCTG
>NW_022196914.1:16494992-16522331 GCF_008632895.1 Mastomys coucha
AAAAACAAAAAAAAAAACAAAAAAACAAAAAACAAACAAAAAAAACCTATTTCCTAAAACTCAATATATAAAAAATAAATAAATCTTCAAGCAAAACCTACAAAGACTATATAATTGTCTTTATTAACATTGCATAAATACAGTGCATGGTCTATGTCTTTATTTCTAATAGTCTTAACATTCTTCTCCCAGCTTTTTCTTTGCTTTCTATCTCCCTTCATCTTTTCATACAAGATGGCCTGGCAAATTAAGTTCAGAAATATTATGGCAGCAATACATTTCTAACTGACTTATCACAGAGATAATTCATCTCCAACAGAAAAGCTTCTATGATACTTTCCAAAGATCTAAATGTATAAGAAGATTTCTGAAATTTTATTCCATATTTTAGATTTTCCTGTACTAAATGATTGCTTTTGAGGATCTTTTAAGTCTCCTCATAATTATTACAATGAAACAAGAGTCATAATGTGCTGGGCAGTGGTGGTGCATGACTTTAATCCCAACACTTGAGAGGCAGAGGCAGGCAGATTTCTGAGTTCAAGACCAGTCTGGTCTACAGAGTGAGTTCCAGGACAGTCAGGTCTATACAGAGAAACCTGTCTTGAAAAACCAAACCAAACCAAACTAAACCAAACCAAACTAAACTAAACCAAACCAAACCAAACCAAATCAAAACAAAACAAGTCAAGCCAAACCAAACCAAGCCAAAAAACCTTCTGTTCTGAACTTCTTTCACAGTTTCAATATTTTTGTGAGGAGAGATCTGTTTTGATGAGGCTAGGTCATGTTCTAGTCTTCATTATATATGCCATCATAAGGATGTTGGAATAGTAGTAAATAGTATTTAACATTCTAGAGGAATTGGATGAGATAATAATGTGTGACATTTTGGGTCACGATCATTTTCTTATCACCAGCCATTGAACATCTTTTTTCAACTGCTGTGGGAATTCATTGTATCAGTGATTAAATGAAAAGATATACTCAGACCACTAAGAGGAGAATTATAGGGTTTGGTAATTGATATCTAAAGCTTTCTATTACTGTAATGTTGGTGTAAATATATTTTCAGAATTTCAATTTTATTTTAATTTTATATTTATTTACTTTCTTTTACTTGTGAGATTGTTTTAAAAGACACATTTATGACAGCTCAGAGAGGTCAGAGGACAGGCTGCAAAAGTTGTTCTCTGTTTTTACCATGGACATTTCACAGATCAAGATCAGATTGTCTGGCCTGGCAACAAATCCCTGTACTTGCTATGATATCTTATCAGTCCAGCATTTTTTCTAAGATTGGAATCTTTTAGCTCTATTTACAGAATGAAAACATGAACAAAAGGTACAAATATGTTTAGGATTGTTAATAAAAAATAAATTCATGCTGTGGTTTCTAATTGGTAAAAACTTAGAAGAACTTTTGACGGTGGTTGTTTTCTCTGACCTTGCAAAGAGTTTGGGAATATGCATGGTCTCACTGTTGGGGAAGAGTGACTATGTAGTTATAAATACACAAACATTGGCAGCAATCCTGGTTGTTTTTCAGTCTCTGCCCAGCAAGCCACTTGCTGCATATTAGCAAACACTTCCCAGTGAAAAGATCTGAAATCCTCTGCCAGATTCTCCTCTTCAGGGAAGGGAACAGCTGACAACAAATTTCATCAAAACTGTTGTAAGGTTTACTACTAATTGGCAGCATTCAAAGATTCTATTTATATTCTGGCTTTGAGCCATTGTCGTACAAACGAAACATTGTGTAGGTCAGGTGATTTTATTGACAATATAATACACACACACACACAAACACACACATGAATATTTTATACTTTAAGGAATGGTTGGCTGGCATTGCTTTTCAGACTGAACTCATCGCTAAGGTGCTGATGGCTGCCTTCTCTTTAATTTGTCTTCTTAGTCACATTGCTCACTGTTTTAGAAATATATACTCTGATTCTATTTATTTGTATGTTTCTGTCTGATGAAATTTTCTAGTATGCTCCACTATACTTGATTACTATCTATTAATCTTTTCCATTAAATCTTATATTTTATCCTGTTATCTCCAAATGCTACAGTTTTACTACGAAGATATACCTGTTTCCTCTAGGTGATTAAGACAAAGCAATTTTTAGCCCCTCTTTTCTTTCAATAATTTTTAAAATTGAAAAATATATCCATGTATGTACATATACATGAATATATGTGTGTGTGTGTGTATAAGTATATGTATATGTATATGTACATGTATATGGCACTTTGATACAATCCATACCTCATTTTTGTCCTTGCAATTTCTTTTCTATAACTTCTTTCACTTTCCTCTCTCATTATGCCAAGCTGCCTATTTTTTTCCTTTTGCAAACTCATTGATTCCTCTTTATGCTCTGTATTTGTGGATGAATATGGGTTCATCTATTAGAACCTGGATTGCCTTTCACAAGCTGAATCCAAGAATAAAATCCACTCTCTCCCAAACAGCCATGAATAGGCTGCTAATGTGGGACTAAGATGTTCAACTGGGACCTTTGTTGGTAGGTCTTGTGCACTTACCACAGCTGTTGTTTGTTCAAGAATATGAATATATGACCTGATACCTTGACCATGTTAGAGGAGAAAGTATGGAATAGACTTCAAGTTGCAAGACAGAAAAGGACTTTGTGAACATAATCCTCTATAGTATAGGCATTAAAACCAACAATTCAGAAAAGTGACTTCATCACACTAAAAGTTTTCTATAAAGTAATAATACCATCATTCATGTAAAAGAAATCTACACAGTAAGGAAAATTTACCTTGAATACATAAAATTTTTAAAGATTGTATTAAAAATACATAATTGTATACATTTTTCTTTGTTCCCTCCAACCACTAATGTGTATCCTTGCTTGTTCTATTTCAAATTCATGATCTCTTTTTCTTTAATTGATGTTACATTGTCTGTGTGTGTGTGTGTGTGTGTGTGTGTGTGTTTGGGTATGCATGTGTGTATTAAACAAACATTTTACATAATGTTGAGTTTCATATATTCTATTTTGTTTCAAGTTCATTATGCCTTTAGTCATGTTCCACCCCTGAGTTCTCTCCCTTTAGACCTGCTCCTGTTCCTCTCCTCTCAATACTCTACTCTTTTCTCCTAGTCTTCCCTTGGCTTTCATTTTAATTCATGCATATGGTTTTATACATGTATAAATAATTCTATTCTAAAATTTTAAAACTATTTACACAAATATAAGGGGGATATTATGGTAATATTACCTTGAGTAGAAATACAATCAGAGTGACAAGCATTTTCAACTAAAAAGTATTTTTACATATCAAGAATTTAGTGTTATTTCTGGACATTTGAACAGATCATAAATGGTGGACACCAACATTTATTTGAATTTTTGAATTATTTAAAAAATCTACACTTTTCCATCTCATTGTTGTTGATTTTCCCCTATTGAATTTTTTCATCCTTCTGTCATGATTCCCTAAACAACTGTGTTCCTCTTATTCTAATTCTCCATTGATGACTCTTACAGACAGTTCTCCTATAAGTTGACATGTTGTATGTTTTCACACATGTAGAATCTAAGATATGGCTTCTAATTATACAAAGAGGAGCAAGTGAATATATAATTCCTGGGTTGCTGGACATGAAAGGAATACAAATCTCATAGATTGATTTCCATGAAAAGTGACATACCTTCTTTGAAGTATGTCTTTTACAATCAATATATTATAACTTCTGATTTTATGAAAATTTACAGTTTCACTCATAGTTTACATTTAGGATCAAATAAAAATTCTTGTGAACCAACAATTTTTAGGGGATAGTGATATATTATCTACATAATTATTAATTACTGTTTGTCATTAAATATTTTCCTTTGAAATTTTTCTCTCTTGTATACATAAAATCATCTTAATGAAAATGTAAATTATATTAAGGGAAAGCGGACAGGTTCTGACATCAGCTTTTTGAAGAAATGTAGGATATCAGTATCTGTTCAATGTTCTTACACTAAATGCAGAGTAAGTTATATGTAGTTAAAGCTTTTAAAATTGAATGTATAAAGATATTTATTATTTGAAATATTAAGACATCACAAATTGGTAGCTTGACATATATAAAAATGAAACATATTGCAGATATTTTAAGGTCCAAACTCTAATTAAAGATTTGACAAAAAAAATGTAAGTTTTCCTGAATATTTTCTGAATAAATAAATGGTATGGATTCCTTAATACAGTAAATTAAGTGATGATAAACAGAAAAACAAATTGTATAAATCTTTAAGAGAAACAAAATGGATGTTTTCCTAAGAATAGCAGTAACTCATAACTAGCTGATTACTCCCAGTATGTTCAGTGGCTGTGTGTGCTTTTTTTTTTTTTTTAAGGAATTGGATTAAATGGTATACTCTATACTATAGCTCTGCAATAGTCATGTATCCTCATGATTGCTTGTCCATCTGTACAAACATGGTTCTTTGCTTTCTCTAATTGTACATTAAAAATATCCAGCTGTACTTGCAAGCAGGAATTAAAACATACTACAAAGTCTACAGGGATGCAATCTCAAAGAACTTAGAACATTGCTGAATTCAGACTCTGTGACTCCTTCATGCATGATAATCAAAGTTTTAACTGCTTTTCTTTGTCTACATACTTGTTTGTCCCAATGGAAAATATGCTTCACCAAATCAATAACTTTTACAATTACTACTTTTTAAAGCAATTATACATAAAAAATCATTTTAAATTTTAAGTAATTGTAAACATATATTTTAATAATATATGAATGAAAACATTTTATTTAAAACTAATTATAATTATATGTTTACAATTAAACTGTAATAAAACAGTGAGGTAATCATGAAAGTAGTATTGTAAATTGAAGTAAGAAAAAACTTCAACTACCCATGTGAATTTTTTAATTAGAAAAAAGAAAATAAATTGTAGTAGTGTTATTGGACTTTTGTTCTGAGGATTTAACCTAGTTTCCAATGCAAAAATGATCTTAGCTTCTAATAGCTCTGTGTATGGTGTGAGGATTCCACTGGCCAACATGGATTATAGCTAACAAGTATAATTGCTAACAGAGACTGACAAGAGACAATATACAATAATCATCACCTTCCTGTAAGATATAATTTAGGTAGGGGCTGAAGAAGCGATTCAACTGGAAAGGGAAGTCATTGCACTTCCAGGAGACTCAAGTTCAGCACTCAGCACCCTAATCCTATGGTTCAGAACTAGGCTGGAAATACAGCTCCAACATGATTCTCTGGCTTCCTCAAGCACTGCATACACATGGTGTGATTCCAATCTCTTTCTCTCACTCACTCTCTCTTCATGCATATACCAGTAAAAATTTATCTTTAAAAAGAAAGAAAACTGGATTTTCTTATATAGTGATGAACATGACTTCTTGTCTGATTTTATACCCTTCTTTGTTAATAATGACTGTCACTACAAAACAATGACCAGATGGGTGTAAGTCAAGTTTTGCAGTCAGAGTAACATAAAAAGAATTCCTAATATATTTTGACTATGTTTTTCAGTTCTGTAATCATTTATTTCTAAAAATGTATTATTTCTTTATTCTTTTGTCACTTGTGTAAAAAACTTCCATTTAGAAGTTTTATATTTGTTTACATATGCATTTGTTTTATTTGTGTTATATATGACTTTTGTTGATTGCTTGAAAATTTCAAATATATATTCATTGCATTTTAATCACCACAATTATGATGTGACTGGCTGGTTAAATTTGGCAGATAGGTAAAGTAAGCTCTATTGTAATGGATATAGATAAAATTAAACAAATTCTGTTTTACGAATCTTTCATTGATATTCAAGCTACTTAGTTGTTATGGGGAAAAGTACTCCAATGAGTACTAAAACAGCTAGATATTTTGACACCTTATAGTAAGTGATCTTTTTATTCTTCAAGACAAATTTGAACTGTTGAACTCTGTGATAGATATGAGCTGTTTGCCGTATATAAGACTTTCCTTAGTAGAAAATTGTAGTATGATGAAGAACCATTTATTCCAGTGCAACTACCTAATTTATGAGGAATGCAGTTCTCACTTTTGCTACATTGCTAGATTGTTTTGTCTGTTTGCTTATTCCTGGCTCTGATTCACTCAGCAGATCTTGACAGAGCAGGGAAGGAGTTTTATTAAGGGCCTGGGCAATAAAGATTCAATAGAACTCTTGAGACACAATGATGTTTTTCCTGTACAGGAGGATGTCTTCTTTCCTAGAGATTGTGACCAGCTGGGATGATGCTATTTGCAGCCTTTGCATTTCCTCCAAGGAAAGCATAAAGTACTGTGAAAGGCTGGTCAGTAAAGCTTTATTTTATCCAGAATAAGCCTCATGCATTACTAAGGTTTATTTCTTATCATGTTCCCTTTTAGACATACTTATAAATCCTACTGAATTTAAATGAACTTCCATAATATGTCAACATTCTGTGCACACAGTCCAGAGTAAAATATACCTTTACATTAAAACACCTGTCTAAACTATGTGGCAATAACAAGTGTATAGGAAAGAGTTCTTTGTTGAGGTTCAGTGGTTTGTAAAGTGATTCTTGAACATAAATATTCAGGCAGTGCAAATAAAGCCAAAGACTCAGTAGTGCCTCCTTTGCTTGTGTTAAGCCAGAGACAAACAGAGAACCGGAAGGTAAGGAACCTTCTATTGTAATATGGAATCCACTATACTAAAGGATATTTTTGCTGTCTCTGTATTGTCTATATAGCTGTGTTTATTTTTCAATCAGCATTTTTAGTTTCCTTATATAAAGAAGGTCTCAATACATTCAGCATCCCTCCTCGTCACCTGTAACCCTCTTCTTTTCCTAGTTGGGAGTTTGAACCAAGGCAAAGAGTAACAGCTAGTTTTAGAAGCTGAACCTGAATTGTCTCCTCAAATATTCTAGAAAGAAAAGTATGCTTGCTAACATCCTACTGTGGTATTTGTGTCAGGGGACAGCTGTGGCTCTATGTCCTCCATTTCCTCCCCCAGGTGTGTAGGTGCTAGCTGCTCACTAGACTGGAAGGATGAAGAAAAGTCTGGAAGTGGGTGAGGTCTGCAAGATCTTGATCCAACTGACTGTGGAGGTTGGGAGGTTGCCTCTCTAGATGATTAAACAATTAAACATTTTATTTGAGGTTCACAAAGGCTTTATATGACCCCTTGGGGAGTGGGAATACATTTTCAGGGTGAATGTACATTATTGACCAGTGTTTAAAGTACTGGAACTTTAAACAAACCACTGGGTGGTGGTTGTACACATCTTTAATCCCAGCACCTGGGAGGCAGAGGCAGGCAGATTTCTGAGTTAGAGGCCAGCCTGGTCTACAGAGTGAGTTCCAGGACAGCCAGGGCTACACAGAGAAACCCTGTCTCAAAAAAACAAAACAAAACAAAACAACAACAACAAAATAAACAAAACAAACAAACAAAAAAAGTACTAGAACCGCCTCATTTGTGTGCAGTCATTCCAAGCTTCCCAAGTACTTGCCTGAGGAAGGTGAACTTGTAGGCTTGCCAAGGACTATATGACCTTCCTCAGGTAGAAGATGAGGGGTCAGGCTTCCAAGATAAGGTCAGAGAAGGTGAATCCCTTCTGGGAAAAAGGAGTCCTCTATTTTGTGCCAAACTCAGAAGAGCAATTTGGACATAACAGACTGCTACCTTAAGCAGCAAGTTTTCCTGTATCTTGGTTGTAGTCTATTGTATGTAGTGTAGGTATAATCAACACTTGTATTCTGCCCGTCAGAGCCTCAACACAGTAAATATTAATAGTTTAAGCAACGGGATTGTTTCTTCTATGTAGGTATAGAAAATAAGTAGAATGCAAAACAGTAAATATTGATCCAAATTTCTGCTTGATTCAAGAGCTAATCAAATGACATACATATTTCAAAAATCTGTCAATATTCTCAATTAGGGATTTTGTTGTCATTTTTTCTTTGGATGTTTGAATGTAGTTAAAGAGGCTCACTATGATTTTAAATACTAAACCATGTAACACCATTTTTTACAGTTGATTTTTTTGGTAAGCAACACAAAGTCTTATTTAAATTAGTACATGTTCTTGTTTTCATTCTTAATATAAAATGAAATATGGTTGATAAAATGTTAGTACATAAGGTTCCTATCTTTTACCACTTATTATTCCTTTTCATGCCTTTATAACTCTTTTCTTTCTTCCTTATTTTGAATAAATTTGAGTTTATACATTGTGAAATTCTGATTAAACACATTGGAAATAAATTTAGAATTATAATTCATTTGTTGGTTATAAATGTCACCATAAAAATATTTCCCTATCAAATTAGTTTAAAAATGTGGACTAGCTAAATCATAATACTGTGAATAATGGAGCAATAAAAATTCATGTACCTGAGGTAATTAACTGGAAGATACAGAGAGCTTCAGTAGAAATGGAAAATTGTGTGTTACAAGTAGAACCAATGATTTCTGTGCTACAATGGAGCTCTGATTATTATTATTATTATTATTATTATTATTATTATTATTGTTATTATTATAAATAATACTTTTGAGATCTCACTTTATGTGATAAATAATAAAATGCATAGTCCTAAGTGAAACCTAGATGCTCAATACTGTTTAGACACTGAAACACTCAGGCCTCAGATGCATTGTCTTCTCTTAGGTGTATCCTAGATATTATATTGTAGTATGGCTTAAACTGCATAAATCCTAAGAGGAACCAAGTTGCTTTATACATGTGTAGACATGCACACACTTAGCATTAACTTCTTATAGGTGTAGCCCAGATGTTGTATTGCTATGTACACAGTATTGACAGATGCTCGACTTTGGGAGATGTTGTACACTTACAGAATGCACTTTTGCATTAGAATTTACAATTCTAAGAGCTGTGTTAACAACTTCAGTTTGTTTAGATATTTTTCTAAAGTTTGATATTCATCATTTTTAAGACCTTTAGAGCCCTTTAGTAATCACTATAGTTTTTATTTTTTTGATGAATCCGTGGTGAACATACATAAATTCAAATGGTTATTTGGGTTTGGTAATTTTCTTTTGTAAAATTATTTGTTTGTATCCTTTTATACACATTTTAAGTGTATTGCCTATCTTTTATTATATTTTCATGATATCAATGTGAAAATCTCCTCTTTTTCCTCCAAACAGCAAGAAGCCATCAATCTGCTGGCTAGGGACTCATTTTCTTTACCTGAATGGAAATCATGGCTAGGCTGAAATCTCTTTAGTATGTTCCTCTTCTGCTTCTTTCTCATCTTTCAATGCTTTTCAACCCTGTTGATTATCAGCAGGGAGGCAGATACAGCAGAACATGACACCATCTCCTCTTAGAGTCCTTGTCTACAACTCTTTGGCATTGGGATCAGCCAGTGCAACAGCTCTCAGCCTAGTCTATAAAATAATTAGCCTTAACAACTTGTTAGTTCTTGGGAGTTTATCTGGTGACCAAGGACTACAGGTTTTCTTCTTTGTCAAGTGCTTCAACAATCAGAGAGATGAAGTCTTCCACAATTTAGTCATCATTGTCAAGACAACTCAGTAGCTTTTCATGTTTCTGGAGTTAGAAGTGAGACAGCACATCACCCCTGTTCTGGGACTGGGCCCCGGGGACAGCAGGAGACCATTCATTTGCTACTTGAAGGCTCCTGGGTAGTAGAAAGGTTCCTCCCAATCTTCAACTGTCAAGCAGGAATCTAAGCTTTATACCCAGGAGCCTTTGTTTTATACTCAGAAAAAGAGGTTTCATGTCCTCTAGTAGGAGGCCAAACAATGTACAGAACTCATCTGGTTAGCTTGATCACATACCAAAGAAGCTCTGTTTGGAGCAATCAGAGCCATTTTATTTGTAACAACCATAACCTTATCAATTAGAACCCTATCACAAAAGTTCATTTGCCAGTGGAAAATGTCTTTTTCTGGCCAAGATATTGATGACTCATTCATATTCATGACTGAAAAATATACTACAAGCTCTTTTGAACAGTCCAGATTGAGTCTTTCCCTTTACAATTCAGAATAGTGGACACTAGTGTTGCAAGATTATGCTAAGTCTTCTTTAATGTTTAGGATGGCTGGTCCTAGAATAATGGTGGTTCCATTGACAATTAAATGCACAGTTTCATTGCTGAAGGAAGCTTGGATATGTGCAATAATAAATTAAATAGCTCAATATTAGGTATGAGAATCGGCATGATGTTGTTTATTTAAAGAAAAACTAATAAAAGGAACATAAAAATGCAGACATCAAGAGCTTATCATGTCACCAACATCAATTTAGATATGTACTTTTATACTTTTTAAGCAATTTTTTTCTGCCCAGTATTCAGGGAGAAGTAGACTTCATTCTGTTATTGAAACTTCCAATATTGTATTTCAAAATATTTCAAAACATATTTTCAAGAAAGTATAATTTAAAATCTTTAAATGGCAAGAAAACACATGAAATATCACTACTTCAATAAAAAAAAGTCATAAGTATAGAAGGGCCAAGTTATTTACAATGAATACATGATATATGCACATAATTATATGAGCAAAATGTTTCATTCTCTTTTTTAATGACAGAAATAAACATTATTCGTTGTGGTTAAGTTTGAGTAAGGTTCCCCCAAACCATTCTTGATTGAATGTTTTTTCATCTCACACATGCCCTTTGTTGCTGTGATTGCCTGGTGTTCTCCAGACCAAGTTAGAATTCTGTTCCCACATGTACAAGGCTATTTTCAAGGATCTTAGTTGTCTAGGTGGAAAGAAAAAAATGCTCAGAAAACAGACTGGGCGTAAATAAAGGAATGGGTGGATCGATGCTATGAAACTTCAACCTAATATGTTTATAAGAGGAAAACATTCTAAGATGGTGTACTTCTTGAAAGAAGAAAAAACATACAGAGGCAAACCAAGTCTATTTGCTTGGAGAAACACGGGTAGTCTATTGTCTCAGTGTTATAGTAGAATGCAGTGAAGAGAATATAAAGGAAATGGCAGTGGTAAATATGTAATCCTACATCATGCTGTGTACATCTTCGTATTTTGAGAGGATGTGTCAGTGAAAACGGTGGACCATAGAATGCTATTAGTGTAATAGTTCAGATTATACACTATCTCAAGGTGAGGAGAAAGTTGTTGCTATCCACTGGGAATCAGCTTTGGGCATTGTCAGTCAAAACATGAAGACTAAACATGCAATTCTAAGTTAAAATTCACAAGTATCAAGGAGTGGTTCTTGAAATAAAGCCAAGGGACACAAATAGTTTGATTAAAGGCATCCTGGTAAACAAAGAAAAAGAAAATTTGAAAAATAATGAGAAGAGAGTATGCATTAAAATTTAACATTCAAGAAGAGCTTCCCATTAGAAAGTTAAATATTGTAATTAAGAACTCAAAAGGTATCTGAGAACAGTAAGTGCTTAGAGAAGTGTTAGAAGGATGACCTTTCTAGACATGAGAATAAGTGATGAGATTCAAACAGGGCTGATGCATGTATGTACATGTTTAATACATAATAAAAGTAGCATATGGGGAAAATGTATGTTGAAAACAAAACAAAAGCTGAATGACATACAAAACAAAGTGAGACAAATGCTTTACTAGATTGGATTTCTCTATATCATAAAGCTACACGCTGACCATGACAGTGACTTTGGGTTTTATTAAAAGGTGCTGCAGGAATCTGACAAAAAGATATGAGGCAGAAGACTTCAGTTAAGATCTAATTTGCATTTAAAATCATTATTCTGGCTCAGGTTGCATGGCAAAACTTGAGAGTAATCTGTTGCACTACAGGTGAGCAACTATATAAAGATAGTATTGCTTTAGTTCAGATAAAGAATGGCAGTGGATGTAAAGGACTTAGTGTTATGCATGATGTGAATTTAAAAGTAAATTAGAAGGGAGCTAACTGGGCTTGCTGAGAGAAATGTTACAACACCTGTGAAAAAAACATAAATCAACACTGAATTCTCTCCTTTGATTCTTTGATCTGAGCTCCTACATAACTGACAGTTGAACTGTGAGCCTTCAGAAAAGCAAAGATGTTTAGAAGGGGATAAAGAAGTTTAAATGTGAAATTCCTGTATGTCATCTAAGTGATATGTTGAAATAAGAGTTGAAAAATAATGAAAAGATCAAGGCTGAAGATACTAATTAAGACCTACGTTCAGGGTTATTTCAAACCCTGTGTTTAGTCAAGGTGACCCAGAATACTTATGTGTAGACATGAGAGTAGCCTTGCAGGAATCTGATAAAAGAATGATGTTTTTTATGACAAAGTGAGGATGTGTGGAAGACACTAGAGACACACTTTTCTTATGAGCACTTCTAAACAGGACACCAATGATCTTCTGCCAATATGACCAAGTGCAGTGGTGTTTGATGAAAGTCTATGTGCTGAATGTCTGCAGGTACATAGGAAGCAACAATGTTAAAATGTGCTTAGCATTTCTTTATAAAGTCTTGTAGATTTGTTTCTTCTCCTGTTTGGAGAGCATAGTCTCTTGGATCCTTGTCATAGTCTGTTCAATATTAATGAAATTTAGTTTCAATGTTTCTACATCTAGATGATTGTAAGTGATTTCCAGGTGGTTTGTGTTTATTTCTGGTTAATTTGTTATCTGACTCTCTGGAATAGTTTTTCTTACTTAAAACAGCTCCATATAAATATAAATTGTTGAAAAGTGCTTGCACATTTTAAGCAAGTATTTTGATTAAATGTAAATAAATTTTCCTTATTTATATTTGGAAAATCCTGTAATTATATTTCATCTGAGTCATACAAATACAGTATATAATGTAAAAATTAAACCTAATTAAGTGTAACTTCAATTCTACAATGTAATTCATTTAAGTGCCAAGATTAAAATGACTATAAAGATCATTTTTCAACAATAATTTTCAGTGAGAATCCATATATGTTTTCAGATATATTATGTAGACCCAGTGGTCATCTCTAAACACAAGTACATACAAGCAATATTAAATGGACTCAATAGGTGATAAGTGTATACATATATACATGTACATTTTTATTATATACATATATGTATGTATAAATATGTATAACAAACACACTTATGCAAATGTAATAATGATAATTATAGAAGAGGCCATAAATTTATGGGGGTACTTGAGAGGATTTATAAGAAGTAAAAGAAGAAGTGAAAATAATGTAAACACATCACATACACACAAACACACACACATATGGGTATCAAAAATATAGATTTAAAAATAATTAGAAAGGAATGAACTAAAAGAGAAAGTTTAAAATGCTGATCTGAAATATGGCTGTTCAAAATACTGTTCAAACAAGTCAACAGCTAGTGGGTGACTTAAGCTAAAAAGCAGTTTGGTAGACAATTTTTAAGGGTACTCCGCTGGTAAGGATAGATTATGAAGAGGTCCAGAAGGAGGTTCTCCTCTTGAAATATCACACATCCATCTTCATAAAGTCCCAGTGTGTATTTGTATAGTACATGACATTATTCTTATGATATTAATCATATGATATTGTGTACCTCACAGGCACAGTGAAGATCATTAACATAGTGAATTAATATCTCAACATAGTCTTTCTTTACTCCCATTGTTTCATCATTACAATCTTGAGTCTGAATTTCTGCTATATACATTATTCTGTCAATAATTCACATAAATATTTTTCTCCCTTGCATGCTCCCTAAGCATATTAATTTCATTCATTGCATTCTATGCTAATTCTTAGCCAAGATCTTAAAAATGTACTCTTTATTTAGATTATAACTAGTTTCACTGTTGCCTGTATGTGGTACTTGTTTGTAGAATTCTAATACTTTAGTGTTAATGGGGGAGTTTTTAGGTGATAGAACTCAGGATTTAGAAATTGGGAAGATTTATTCCTCTATTGCCATTGTTTTGTAAACAAACTTGTTAAAATCAAACATATAAATGATGTACAATGTACATATTTTATTTTCCATTATTTAGCTGATTTTAAACATTCACACTATTGTTTATCTATCACTCCATCTTATTTTCAGAACCTTCAAAATGAACTCTGTATACTTTAAACACAGCACTTTATTTTTGTTTTTATAATAGTGTTTCATTTAGCACCCTTCTCCTTGAATTTCCCATAGTGTTGAAGCTGATTTTGAATTCCTGATCCTACAGCTTGTACTTTTCACATTTATAAAGTATTATTATAACATACTTTACCATCTGGTATTTTAAACAAAATCAAATAAAACGACAGGACATAGTGATGTGGGTCTGTGAGGAGAGAAGTGAGATTGTAGTGATAGATATCATACACAGGGATGGATGAGAAAATAATATTTAACATATCAGCCTTTTTATGCCTCCAAGAAAAATAGTCACCACAAGGTATAAATATTTCCATTCCTCAGCCTAATATCCCTATGCTTTCTGCCTGTAAATTTCCATGCACTATCGGATAAGTTTCTGCCGTGTCCTTTCTTAGTCACTTCTGATGTTGATGTTGTACATGTGTCTCTGTGACTAGTAGCATACTGAGTAATGCCTCATTATCTCAGGTCCTCCTGTGGCTAGGATGTACAAAATGAAAGAGTTTAAAATGCTGTAATTCTCCTGGGAAAAGAGCAGAGTGCATACTGAGTTGTCTATCTCTCCTTCTAACTTGTAAATGCCTGCAGCAATTAGAATCTCTTTGTAATTATTTCCTTAGAAACGTATTTATGTGAAGAAAGTGACCATGGGAATAAAGAATTTGTAAGTTGTCAGGAGCCATCTAGCAAAGGCTAAGTCAAGTAGGTGGCCTTCCTGGAGGTAGCCCACCGTCTTTGCATGGCTTATGATAGGTGAGCTCTGAGAAATCTCCTGGAGAGTTCATCTCAGAATTGCTTCTTGCATCTGATTTATCCACTTCTATTAGTATTACATAGTCTAATGAATCACTGGCATTAGCACAACCTACTGAGCAGATTTCCTGAAGAACAATATAAAGATTAACTTTGATGAGTTAATGCTGTTTAAATGAATTAATGATTTTTAGAATTCTTGATTTGATTCAAATATTTTTAGGCAGAAAGTTTTAAAAGACAGTCTTAGTTGTTTTTTTCCAGAAAGATATAATGAAGTTAGAATCAAGAATAGAAGGTGTCCACTCCTCAGAGAATGGTTTATTCAGGCTGCATAATAAGAAATACAATAGGTACAAAGGTGATCAGGGTAAAACACTCCTTCTAGGTCATATCCAAGGACGAAGCCACAGATGTGGACAATGATAAGTAAGGCAAGGCCATGTGAAACTGTTGCTTTGAACTTATAATGAGCATATAGAATGAAGAACTGTTTTGAAATTAATATAAAAATCCTTCTGTAGCTCCCATTTTATGTAAACTTTTATCTATGAGGTAATTTTGAAGAGCTTTTGTCTAAGAAATTATAAAAATTCCAGAGAAAAGAATAAAGAAGTTGGTTTGAGGGGATGGGGCTCTTCCCCATTCATCCATCCAAATATATATGTATATGAGCCTATGTGTCTGTTTACCTTTATATAGGTATCGAGGTATATGTGTAAATATGCATAAACATTTATGGAGTAGATGAGACAGGTGGTCATGGCAACCAGGCTGTGTGTGTGTGTGTGTGTGTGTGTGTGTGTGTGTGTGTGTGTGTGTGTGTGTGTAAGTTTATGCAAGTCTGTTCATACTGCCTGTATAAAAGATTTAAATTCTTTTCTTTTCATTTCTCTCTGGCTGAAAAGAGTTAATCAGTCCAAGCCTCTCACCTGGCCAGGGATAATTTCCTGGACAAGAGAGACAGGAACTTTAACTGTTAGTCCTTTTTTTAATTCCCTGCTGCTGGGAGTAGGAATTAATAATCAAATTTATATTTGTCTGTCTGTCTATACATATGTACACTTAAGAGTTAAAAGAGTTCAGAGTTTCTCACTGGGCATTCTTGCCAACCTCAGATAATTAAGTTTTGTTCTACCAGTAGTATAGATGCAGTCAATGTCCTGGCACTAAGCCCCACTTGACATCAGCATGACTGCAGTGACCAATGCTGTTCCCCTATGCCTTGCCTTTCCTGGGAAACACTGTGATGCACAGAAGGTCACTGGCAGTAAGCACTTGTGCCTGTAGATGCCCTGTAAGTGTGGTGAATCATAGCACATCTTATATTTCCAAATAGTGCTTTGTTACTTGATTATATGATAACATGAACAATGCCTTCAAACAATAAATGTATCTGTGGAGATAGTTTAAGAGAACAGATTTACTTCTCGAAAAGGTGAGACAAGACAGGCAATGGTGTCGCATGCCTTTAATCCCAGCACTTGGGAAGCAGAGATAGGTGGATTCCTGAGTTCAAGGCCAGCCTGGTCTATAGAGTGAGTTCTAGGAAAGCCAGGGCTATGCAGAGAAACCATGTCTTAGAAAAAGAAAAGGAAAGAAAAAAAGAAAAAAAGAAAGAAAGAAAGAAAGAAAGAAAGAAAGAAAGAAAGGAAGGAAGGAAGGAAGAAAGAAAGGAAGGAAGGAAGGAAGAAAGGTGAGACAAACCAGGGAGACAGACTTCACCTTGGAAATTACCTGTATTATTTTCATGAAGATTTTTCTATCTCATTCTTTTGTTATAACCATCAACAAGCCTGATGGTTAGATTAATTACTTTCTATCATTTCTGCATAATATTCAGATAGGCACATATTAATGTACTTTTAATTTAAATTTTTCATTCATAAAAGTTAGTTGCATTTCACATATACTTTAGGATTTATGTACAATACACCAAACTTTACATATGTCTATTAAATAAATTTTTGAATATTTACCCTCAAATGTATGAAATATTACCTAAATGAATATATATTATCATATATTATAAATATATATGATCTTATATAGTAAAACACTCTACCATATTGTCTTAGACCTGTATCTGCTGAATAATTCAAACTATCTAAAAGAGGATAACTGAACATTCTTCTATGGATTCTCTTCAGCATTACTATATCATTTTAAAACAGTGTTTTAGAAAACGAATGTATCAAATATGTACCTTAAGCATTTCATGAGAATTATGGCACTCTTTATATGTTGGCAATATCATATTACTTTCAAATCATATGATATTTCTTGTTTAAGAAAGTTTATCATTTTTTGTAGTCAGATGTCAACAAAGATAAATGCTTTGTGATGTATGATATCTTTGAAACTGTTAATTTCTATAATGTCAAACTGACAAACACTTTAGAAACAAAAACATTCCAGCTATGCAGATCATAGTTTCTCTTCTAATCTTCATTTTTGTTCATCTTAAGTTATTATGGAAAAACTATGAATATTTTAGCTCTCCCAGCCTTACAAGTGTGGTAACATAATGCCTGAAAAGAAAATAGGCACTGGATAAAATAGGCACTGCATAGAAAACTATGCAACGATATCAAAGTTTTGACAGCCTTAGGCAAACCACCCAATCTTTCATTAACTCAGCCAGTGTAGGAGAGGGAAAGAAATGGAAAAGAACATACCTATTAATAATAATGCTCATAGTGAGTGTAAACTGCAACGTTCTCAAGCCTACCAAATTGCCTAGTATATTGCAAGAAAATAGAACAAGTTATTTTTTAACTACAGGAACTTCATATATTAGACCTTATTCATTATTTTATGCACACCTATATAGAAGCATCACATATGTGCATATGTAGCTAGTGCATAGTTTCCACATATATTAATTTCTGAGATAGATCTTTCTTTTTAACTCTGTAAAAACAATATAACTTCATAGTCATGGCCTTCAAGACTTAGATTGTTATATGCCAGAATCACAGGTGTAATGCCACGCCTGGCCTCATATCATTTTTGACAAACACATATCCACTTCTTCTTTATAAATATTATTAATCCTTCTAAAGTAGATTTAATATTTTGATGCCTTTATTATGCTTTACTTAAACACAATTTTTGTCTAATTTTAAAGAATCTCATAAATTCATTTGCAATATCTTTCTTATTCATCCCTACTTCCTCATCTTCCACTCCACCTCAATCTGTCCTCAATACTTCAAAAGACCTATATTTTTTATCATTTTAGTTCTTTCAATTTGAAAGGAAATTTATTTAGTTCAATACATAAAGGAATATATATGTACTTATGAGGTACTGTGTACAGTTTTGATGCACATATGGTCATATTTACATCAAATTAAATGTATTTATCTTCTAGGAAATTAGTTTTCCCTATAAAAGTTTTATTATATTTGCATTTATTTAGTATGTTTGAATCTAATTTGTGCTGCTCACATATTCATGGGTTTGGAACCATTCACTGGAGGATAGTAGACCTACCAGAATCTACATTCTTTAGGAAAATTGTTTCTCCCACCCTAGAAAGTATAAATTATCAGTCATTCCTCCTCATCTAGGTGTGGGATTCATTAACCTTTCTCTCTCTAAGATGGAATGTTGAGAGGTTCGATCTTATGCAGATTTTATGTATGTTAACTCAGCTGCAGAGAGCTCCTGAGTACAGAACTGTTGTCATGGCCAGATGACCTTGCACCTGTTCTCTCCAATTTCTGAGTGTTGGTTTCCTAACTCTTTTTCACAAATGATCCCTGACCCTCATTTGATATGCCTGTGATGTGGATATTCCATTTGTAGGTGAGCATTCTATTGATCATTATTCTTTGCATGTTGACTAGCTGTGAGTTTCTGTGTTATCTACTGTTCATTCCACCATGAAATGTCTGTGATAAAGTCTGAGAGGTACACTGACATATGAGTACAGAAGTAGAGAACAGTTTGTTTTTTTATCCATTTAGCAAAATTCAAGTATTGGTTCACTCCCATGGTACATGAGCTATGAACATGAAATGTTTCCCTGTTGCGGGAATCATAAAAAATGAATCCACCCCAAAAACTCACTTTCTCACCAGGCCACATTCTTGTACCGATACCATTCAGCCTCAATACTAAGTTCCAGCAGGTTTTCGTTATCTTCTCCCAGCAAGCTACATCTCGCTTACATGCAACTCTTTACACAACCCCACAATTATTCATCTAAATAGAACCTAAGACCCAGTAAGTAAAGCATGACTCTTAAGGCCTTAATATCCAACCAGATTTATATAATAAAAAAAATCACAATTTACAAGATACCAATATAATAATTTCATAACCAAATAATAAAGACAATATTCTAACCCAATTAATCTATTTTGTAAAAACATTTGGTTGTATAACCTCTTGGGGTCTGGCTCATCCTCATCATCTGTCTCCATGATTTGATGATGACCTCCTGTTGCTCTGACCTTTTTCCTCCTCCAACTCTAGCTCCACCTCTCTATTCCTGTCCAATCAAAGACCTGTCACTGCCCTAATGTGATTGGACAGAGAAAATGCTGTAGCATGACTTATGGCATGAAACATGTATATCCTCCTGTGGAGCATATCTTAAATCTCAAAAAAAGGTAGGTGGTTATCCTCCTAACTTCTAGCTTCTGTTGCTCTTAATATATCTTACCTTGTTAATAGTTATTGTAGCTCATAGTGTAAATAGCTACGTAAAATTGTTGATTAATGTTCTACTCAGGATCCTGCATTAAAATTTTGGAACTCTGAAAACTAATCTGCAGGGAGGAAGTTTCCTGAGTAATATCTACTTGATTTCTCTAAGTACTATTATCAAACTTCATTGAGTCTTCCAGTAGTGTTTCAACATATACATCTGGTAGACAATCAAAGGGAATGTTGAAATCCTCTGTTGTTCTGCAGGTATATTACTTTTAGAAAAATACTTAATGACACTATAATTTTTCCTTTATTATTATATAAATAGTGACCACATTTTTAACATGAACCTGGTACAATAGTAAAGTAATTGTGTCAATAAATGACTCTATGTAACTGCATATGAATGCATTTTATATTTTATTTAGAACAAATTTCATACCTTTTCTTTTGTTATTGTTGGTAAAACAAAAGTCTTACTTCGAGATTTCTGTCAATTGATGACTTGTAAAACACACAGGGAAGAGCTGGAAAAGGAATGTTGGTAAGTGACTTAGGAATCTTCATGTATTATTCAGTTCAACAGATAAACTCAAGTGAATTAAATTCAGTTGTAGGTACTGGGATAGAGTAGACATTGATGGAATTGAGATTTCTGAATTTTCCAGACCATTGATCTATCAGCAAATGACTGACAAAGAAACAAAAGAAAAGTTATCATGTTCTAATCTGTGGTGTGCATTATTTAGTGGTCTGTAGTGGTATTTTTGAAAGATGAGGAAAGGGGAACTGGTGGGTTTCAGCTGCAGTGCTGCTGAGTGCTGACTGAGGAAACGCATGAGATAGACATTGATATTGATATCATTTCTCAACGAACAGGAACACTGAACAAGTAAGCTGTTTGGTGAAAACCAGAAAACATGTCAGCATTTCTCAAAATTAATTCTTTATCTAATTAAAAATAGAAGGTAAATTGAGAATCTTAATTCAAAATCATAATATACTGAATTACTAACAATTTATAAACAGCGAAATATTCAAAACTGATCAAAAGACTTTGAAAAATCTCAAATAATCAGATATCATATTGTGAGTAAACCATTAAAAGTCTATTTAAAATATGAATCTAAAGAGATATAAAATTATATATATAATATTCTTACACTTAATACATAATTATATGTAATTAAACCAAAGTATTTTTAAATATAAACCTACTTAAATACATTTGAATATATTATGCATATATATATATATATATATATGTATCCAAATCAGAAACAAAGCTACATGTCAGTAGAATAGAAAATGCCATATTTGGTGGTAGTATAGTTACAACTATAATTTTTTTGATAGACCCTTTAAGAGTAATTAAGGTCAAGTAATGTCCAAAGAATGGGTTCCTCATTCTAGAGAATTCATATGTTCATAAAAGAGCAGACAATCTCTATCTCTGTCTATTATCAATCATAACACATATATACATGCATGCATGCATGCATACATACATATATACATATACACATACACACATACACATACACACACACATACCACAAACACATCAATAAAAATGGGAAATGCAAATAAATGTGTTAGGCAGAAATTGTTACCTTAGACATTCACTTTTCAAAATCCGAAATAAAATATTTATTTCAAGACCATGGGAAACAACTTTCTGTAGTTTAAGCAACCCAATGACATTACAAGCTATTCAGTACAGAGCCAACTTATAAGAGTTTAATAGTAGAAATTATTATAAACTTTAAGCATACATAGCAAATAATACCATTAAATTATTTACACATAAAATTGGCAAGAGATAAAAAAGTTTTTCTCCACATTTCGCCGCCAAGTAACCAAATATGGAGTAAGATTAGTCAGTTCCCTAAATTTGCTTTCACATCAGTAATATTGGGTGACACACAGTGTTAACTTCTACTGTTTGGTTCACAAATATACCTTCAGGTGACCTTTCATACTTACATAAATGAAAATTTAGAATTTTTCATGATATAAAACTATTTTCCTGAAATACTTTGTTTATTCAAAAATATTGAAGCTGTTACTTAGTTTAATTAAAAAGAAAACACTCAGTGCATTTTATGGGCAATGTAAGTAAATAACTTTCATTACTTCTCTTAGATGACCAACTATTTGAATTAGTAAGTGAAATGTGTGAATAGGTTTTAAAGTTCATTCTTTTGAAGATTTATATAAACAATACTTGGCTGTGAATGTCTTGGTAATTGCCTGAGTATTCCTCTGAAAACAAATGAGAGTAAAATTTTATTTCTTAATTTTATTGTCACATAAAGCCATCTAGCTAGAAATTAAAACAGTTGGAAAATCTTGCATTCTTCTCACTAATTTGTTTTGAGATATAAGCCTCTTGTTGTATTTCACTGGTTTTGTTTCTTGTTATGTTTCTTTTTTGATTGGTAATATTTAATTTATTCTTACCATAATGCTGTAAATTAAAGAATAGCAACTATATTGTGTGCTTTAGAATTTTGTTAGAAACAGGCACCATTATATATCAAATATATATTTTTTCTTTTTCCCAGATGGAACAAAGTAAGTTAGAAAGTAAAGTAGTATTGGGGTCACTTAGTTTCATGGGTGCTCATTTCCAACACATGGTTATGATTCTGAACTTTCTTTCTTCCACACTTACCCAATCCATGTTCAAATGATAATCTACCACTTATCTCTTACAGCGTGTATAGGAAGTAATGTCAAGAATGATATATTTCAAGTAGTTCTATTTCCATGTATTCTCTGCTCGGCAAGAAGGAACAAGAATGTTTGTTTGTTAATTTAGCTCTCAGAAGTGAAGCTTTTGTTTGTTAAACAAAACAAAACAAAACAAAACAAAACAAAAAAACCCAGGTGCTTCAGTGGTTGAAGGAAGATGTTTGTCTCTTTGATTGCTTCATTTTATTTTACAACCTTGTAGAAGCTCTTTAAATCTTGAAATTTTTAATTTTTTCAGCTTTAAATTCTTCTGGCAAGAACTTAGCCTGTACTTGTTTGTTTACAACATTACTTAGAATTTGTCCAGTAAGTTATAAACATGATGTTGCTACCTATATTGCATTGAACAAAACAGTGTTCTTGAAAATGGATATTATTGCTCAAAAGATGTCTTATGGGAAAGCCTAGGTCGATTCAATGTATTTCTGTTTTCTCTTTGTATTAGCCATTTTACTAGTTCATTGAATGATGATGCTTTCAATAAAAGGAAATGTTGTTTTGAATCAATGATACTTAGATCACACCTATTTCTAGAGCTCAATTTGAAACTATACAACATAAATCAACATAGTAAGTAGACAATAATGTGAAATTATCTGACTTCTCACATCAAAATTATTGCAATAGAGGCTTAGGACCAAGAAAATGGTTGAGGGTAGCCATTAAAACTTATATCAATTTCATGAAGTCTTAATATTATTAGATATTTCAATCTCTTTCAATATAACTTGCCCTTTGTTAATGCTAGGAGAGCAAGGTATTTCTGTGACCTTAGTTTAATTTGATTCAACCATCAATAGTAAAGCTTCATAACTGCATTGTAAATTTAAGTGATTTATTTTTTTCATTATTACCTCTAAGAATTGCTGGACATCAGTTCCAGTGAGAACCCTTTCACCTGCTCAATAAGGAAAAGAAAATTCAATAGGAGATGAAAAGTTAGAATAGGAAAGTAAGGATGAAATTGTATTGCATATAGTCATTAAAATATTCTTTACAATATAGGATTGCATCACTATTAGTCATCAATTATCATTTCCCTTTAACTTTGGAGAGTTTAGTAAATAGATATTCCAGAAAGAATCGTAGAAATAGCATTTGACTATGCACATTCTAACAAACTATTCTTGGTTTAAATTATTTTAGAAGTATATTATGAAACAATCATTTTAAATTGTGATTTGTATATGCATATTTGCATAAGTTAGTGAATGTATGTACAATTGTGTGGATGTATGTGTGCATGCATGTGCAGGTCAATGGTGAATGTTTTCCTTAATAATTTACCATGACTTTCTTCTAATTGAGGCATAGTCTCTCTCTGAACATAGAGATCACAGATTTCTGGACTTCATAGCCATTTTGCCCTGAGAATACCCTATGCCTACCTCTTGAGTGCTAAGATTACAGGAGCCGTATTATCTGCTTGGCTTTTACTGAAGTTTTAAAGATTTGGATTACAGTCATTATGCTTGCACAATATGAGTTCTATTGACTGACCAAAATCCCTAGACCCAATAAGTCAATCTTTAAAAAATATCTTAAGTATTTTTTTAATGTTGTAATTTTCATTTCTGGTATTTTCTTCTTAGTAATCATTTCTACATATAACCTTTCATGTTGTAAGTTACAAACTTTATTGAGCTATGAATCAAATACTATTCTTTTTTCATTTTATTCCTTTATTTTTCAAATGATAGTCTCCTTCCTGTTTACCCTTCCTCAAACCCCCCATCCCATCCATCCTCCCTCCTCCACTTTGCCTCTAGGAGTTTGCTCCTCCACCCACACATACAATCTTGTCTCACCTCTGTAGTATCCCCTATGTTGGGGCATCAAGACTCCACAGGACCAAGAGCCTCCCTTCCCACTGATGTCAGATAATACCATCCTCTGCTACCTATGTATCTGGATCCATAGCTCCCTCTTTGATTGGTACTTAAGTTCCTGGGAGCACTGGTTGGTCCAGTTAGTTGACATTACTCTTCCTATTGGGTTGCAGTCACATTCAGCTCCTTCAGCTCATCCCCTAACTCTTCCATTGGGGGCCCCAGGCTCAGTTGAGTGGTTGGCTGTATCTAAATCTATATTGGTCAGGAGCTGGTAGAAGCTCTCAGGGAACAGCCATACCAGGCTCCTGCATAGTTTCATCTTTGCTCATTACCTTTTTCTACTAGACCATTGAATTGATATTTTTCTTATTTAATTAATATTTACTAAGCACTGAAATGTAACTCTGTGTGTCCTGTATTTAATATTTAGTAAATGAATTTATGCTTGATAAGAGTAAATATTAAGTTGGAAAATATGATCTCAGTTGCAAAAATTAAGTAATGCTTCTGGTAAATCCTCTGGACTAATGGGTAAACAATGCAGTCCAACTTTCACACATCAGTGTGGTACACATCAGTGTGTTGATTTTTTTTTTTTTTTTGCAAAAGGCTTTAATGAGAACATGATTCTTTATCATCCGTGAAATCTAAGCCACTCCATATAGTTATGGTTTATATACAATTTTCTGATTTATTTGTCCTGGGGAAGATAAGATTTCAAATATTTCTACTGTTAAGGCAAATCTATCTAACATCAGAGACATTTGTACAATGGTAGATATCTATGGTTATAACCTTAGAAAATTAGCTTTAACAAGGAAAAATTAGATCATGCTACAAGGACTTGGTTTCTTAGAAACCAGAAAGTATATATGTTAACTCTAAATATTAAAAAAAAAAATCAGCAGCTGCAAAAACCTTGGCCAAGGATGCCAGTGTGGTTCATGTTGTTTGCAATTGTTCACTCGTCAGTCTACACCGTGGTTCTAGAAAACTCGGTCTGGAGTACAGCGGTTTGTAGCTCAGTCAATTAAACCTTAATTAAAATAAATTCTAAATAAGAAAATCATTACACATGTGTGTAATCACATCAACATCAGTAATTGCTAGCAATGATGGACTTTGTACCTGAGTTGCTCACAGCTCACAAGTCTTTCTCATGAATGGCCAGCTTGCTTTCATTACCTCCACTCATCTCTTTTCTCTGACTCTGCACTGCTCACAGGGTGTACTCTATATATGCCACACTGTTCTGTTTCCACTTTGGTTGCAACTCTCTTTATTTTCTGACATGCCTTTACCACTAACCATTTCATACATAAGACTAGCTCTCATCATCCTTCAATATCCTTATCCAACAAACAATACTCATGGCAGAAGAGAGACTTCAGCTATAACCTTGGGTAACTTTTCCAGCATGGTTCTAGAAAGAAAAATTTTCTTTATATAAGCTCTCTCACTCATTTCTTTAGACACCCAGAAGCTAACTAATAATTTACTTTATTGATGTCACTATTATTTTATATTCATGCTTGAGTTAATCTGAACTTTATCATTCATTCCTTCTTGGATTCTTCAATTGTAAAATATAAATTTTCTGCCAGAAGCATTTTCCATGGGAAAAGTGCCATCAATAGCTATAATAATAACAAAGATGAAGTTGAGGAAGCATCAGTCACAGATGCTCAATTTGGCACTAAAGTGAACATGGCTAACTCTTTTTATTTTCTTCCTGAATATTGTAATAACAGTCGAGAAAGGAAGGGATATATTTTCATTGATGTGTTCAATGCACTTTGATGATTTAGATACCTAGCCCATTGCAATTGAGATGGTAAATAACTTTTCTATTAGCTGAAAAGAAAGATAATATACCACTTTTTAGATTCCTTGCAAATGGCATTGATGAGTCCACACTCCTTAGTCACTGCAATTTCAATGAGAGGAAGCAGAATTTGCATCATTTTGATGTTCTGACCAGGCAATTTGCTCACTTATTCCCTGGCTGTGAACATAAATACTTTTGCCCTGTGCTGAGAAGGCACTCTGCAGCATCTGGTGCTTGTCATCATTGATGAGTTAGTTTCTGCTCCTCCTTTTCCTTTCTTTAAAGTGATTCATCTGTAGTGTGATGAAGGGATGTGAAAGGTTACTGCATAGGTTGTGGGATGGAAGTTGATTGAAAACATTGCTGAAGATGAGAACAGTGCAGAGTTTTCTGAATGCTTTGTTCTGCATGTCACTAATAAAAAAGCTGACTCAGCTCTGAAACGATATTAGAAACTTGTGCAAGTGCTGTTTAAAAACACTTTCAGCCTCACAATATCTTTCTATAAATAATGGAGATGGCACACATCAGTACATTCTTTTTATATTAAAAATATATTTCAGACTTAGATGGATGAGTTGACACATATCTATAATTCCTGACATCATGAAGTAGATGCAAGAGAACATTGAGTTCAAAGCTAGCTTGACTGTGTGGTGAAACCCTGTTTCAGGAGCTAACAAAGAAAAGCCAAAATCAAGGCTCAAACCAAAGCAAACAAAACATCAAAGCACCAGATTCTTTTCATGCTACAGTTAAATAATTGTTAAACAATATTTTAAACTTAAAATAGGATGACATCACCTCCCCTCTTCACTTTCCTCCATCTAGACCCAACTAGGTAGCCAGTTCGCAACACTGCCTATTCTCTCCATTCTCAAGCTGATACTTATTGTTTCACACATATATAAATATATGTATTACAAATATATAAATATGGTCTTCCCAGGTCTTTATGTTGTTTGCTTATATATGGATTCAGGAATCATGGCTTTGTATTTAATAATTAAAAACAGGGATTATTAATTCTCCCAGAAGGCAAATAATTTTCCTATTTCCAGCATTTATTAGTAGCCTATAGTATGTTGTCTAAGAGTCAGAACCCATGAAATTATCACCATTTACGTCCATTGAAATTGCCATTTTCTAATATTGTTTATTTAGCAATTTCCAGGAGATAATTTTTCACATTAGATTTTTGCAATTCTGACTTGTGCTTTCTTTCTTCCCTGCTACTCTACAATATTTCCTAAGACATATATACAAGAGCTGTGATATAGATGTAACCACTAGGAATAGGATTCCCACAATTCACTGAACTTTGCATTGTGTCCAGTTGTAGCTTTAGGAATTACTCTCCATTTGCTCTAAAGAAAGCAATGGATATAGGTTATCAGTACAG
>NW_022196914.1:16522341-16542792 GCF_008632895.1 Mastomys coucha
AGAGAGAGAGAGAGAGAGAGAGAGAGGAGACAAATAATAGCCGGTATGTAAGATAAGCCCTCAAAACATCTTATTATTTTATATTTGCCAAAATTTTATACATCATACATCTCTACCAACTATATCTGTATATATATATGTATATATATATATATGTATCTTTCTACCATCTATCTATCTATAATTTATCTACCATCTGTGTAACTACCATTAATTTATCTATCAATCTATACTCAATTCAATCTCTCTATATCTATCAATATCTATCATTATTTAACATCTATTATCTACCTATCATATATTGTCTATTATCTATCATCTAATTTATCTTCTGTCAAGTATCTATCATCTATGTATACATTACATTATACATACACATACAAAAATGAATAAAAATACTCACATATGTACTGGCATAACTTCGACTTGTAGTTACAATAATCACAAAACAAAACAAATGAACAAACAAACAAACAAAACCCCTAGCACCCTGTATAGCCATAAGAAACCCCCATTTGAATGGTTTACTAGAACACTCCTAGTTATTCCTCAAAACAATACATATTGTTGATAATAGCTCTTAATTACTTCTCAGAAGTTGATGGGAAGCCCCTATTGCTGGGAATAGCACACACAGGATTTTTGCTACTTTGAGCTAAATGTAAGCTAGGAAACTTCTTTCTTGTATTCTAGCTTCTGTGGTACCAAAAATAAAAATAATAATACTATGAAAGCTACCAAGGGAGAGAAGCAGTTAATAGGCCACCTATGAACTGCAAAAATGACCAACAACTCAAGATATATGTATAGGTACAACAAGCAGCATTCATCTGTCAGTGACTATATTTAATTGGACTTACAGTTCACTCTAAGGGGGTGAAGCTGTGCCTGGCAGCAGAAAATAACCAACTTCTTGGAACTAGTGTGATCATGGTCCTTAGAAAAAGATTCTGTTAACACCATTGTACTAGATCAGTATAGTTGCTTATCAAATACTAAAACTTAACCTTCTACTCATTGATACATGTATCAATATTTTACAAGCAGAAATAAACAACATGACAAGTATATCTGTCTAAAGATTTCCCTCTTTTGTGCTTATGAAGTAAATTGTACAAATAAATATACATTAATTGGTTTCCAACTGTGTTTAATCATTGGGGATTACCTTAGTCATCTACTATCTTCAGTTAATTAATCATGTCTGCAGCTTTGACAGGTAATTATTTCTTAACATCTTCATCCTAAACAAAACTACTATCAGATTACTAAACTGTCCTCTCAAGTCTTCCCTTGTGTACTGTTAGATGTCTCATACTGTTTCCGAAAACATAGGTAAGTGATAAAGATAGAACGTATTTGTTTATTTTAAAAGACCTTAAGTGAAACATAATTTGAAGCCACAAAGGTATTCTTAATTTAAGAATTTTAGTATAGATCCAAAGTTTTCAAAACTTTATCACAAAATATATCAAGAATATTTGATACAACCTTGAAACACACATACCCCCACAAGCTGTTCTTATTGTATTCTTTTGGACACATTCATTCCCAAGAAATTTCTTCTTTCTGTATTTCTTGTTAATAGGGTTTTCCAATTATACTCTTGTGTCGTTTATTGTTACTGTGGGGAAGAATGATTGATTTTTATACATTGATCTATCTATCCCTTCTAGTAGAGTCTTGAAGCTTCCAGCTGTTATTAATCAACTATTTACTCATTCTCTTTTTCTTTTATGTTTCCTCATGTGATGCTGAGCTGTGTTTCTTCCCAGTGTATTATTCAGGGCTTTGTTTCTTTGACTCATTTTTGATGTCATTGTCACACTCTATTCGTTTCTGTGTCTTTAACCATCTTTACTGTCAAAAACTGACTTCTTTATCAGTACAACTATTTCTTTAGTAGAATAACCTCTTTGTGGTTTGGCTTTCTGTTGTCCTGTATAGTTATTATATTCCATTATATTTATATCAGTACATATTTAAACTGTTCCAATGACATACTTTTAAGTCAAGTTTATATAATTTATAGAGAGATTCAAGTTAAAGTACAGCCTTTCAAATCTTCCATAGTCTCTGCTTTGCCATTTTTCATCTCAAGTTTATATAATTTATAGAGAGATTCAAGTTAAAGTACAGCCTTTCAAATCTTCCATAGTCTCAGCTTTGCCATTTTTCATCATAAACAAGATAAGTTACAGCATAATTTTAAATTTGTTAGGATTTTTTTATTTTCTTGTTATTTTATTTTTTATTTAGTATTCTATTTCTCATTATATGTACAAATATATAATCCTTATATATCATTTGCAACAAAATAATTATATTTTAAAGTTAATTTTTATGTTTGTCCTTTGAATTGAAACAGATTTTTTTTATTTAAAACAAGTCTGTTCACATACATAACAATCACAAAAATTATGCCAACCATACTTCCATTGATTTTCCATTATAGACACAAAGATGATTTATAGGCAGGAGATAGATAGATAGACAGATAGATAGATAGATAGATAGATAGACAGACAGATGATAGACAGTATCTTCTAACTATACTACAATATTTACCAAGCTATCTAAGAATCCCAAATCCCTTTAAAATTGTTACATAAAATTAGTCATGTCATCATTCATTCAAATGATTTTATGGTATTGTATTATACAATATTGTTCAATTAAGAAAAGTTTTATAAATGACAGTGCATATTTTTGATACTTATATTTACTTGTGAATATGCTGCTGGGTGAATATCATCTTTTGTTTGTTTAATTTATTATTAAACTTTATTATCTAGTGATATTTTTAAGTAAAAATTTGCATTAATTTTAAAATATTTTCCCTGTAGCTTCATGAAAATATTTATATATAACTTACTTTTTTCTTAGAATATCATCTCACTTCATACTCTTTGTAGATTAAATGTTTTATTAATTTTTTTCTAAATATATTTATTTTGATCTGAAAACCAATAGAAAAATTATACTAACTGTTCAAAACTGATTTTGAACTACAACTACAACTTCTTAAGAGTTATATATGCCTTATGCTGTAAACATATCACTGGGCCAACCTTCACTACTTTTATCTATTAATAAGCAGTTGTCTGTGTACTGGTGTCTCTCTATTCCCATGTAAAACAGAAGTTTCTTTGCATACAACAAATTTATTATGTTGCTTAATCTTCATTGTTATCTTTCCAGAATTTAGAATCATCAGAGAAACAAGCCTTGTTCTATTTATGAGCTGTTTTCTGGAAATATTTATCTGAATTCATGGGGCATCATGCATTACACTTAAGTCTCAGAGTGAATAAAAGGAAAATGCTAGCTAAGCAGCAATACTCATCTGTATCTGCCTCCTGCCTATGAGCACAGTGTGGCTCACTGCCTTCCACTCCTGCCCCCAGGCTTGCCACATCATGAGGGAAAGAACCAACTGTGGCAAGTTACTCCCTCTTCACCTACTCACGAAAGGTCATAAGTGTTTCCACCACCCACTGCACAATATTAGTCAAATAAAATGCAATGAAATTAAAGTAAGGAAAGTTTAAAACTGCCGAGTCTCATGAAAATCATAAGTACAGTAATACAAAATTAGATATATCCTGTCTACCATATGCACACACCTTTCAAAGGGAGATTGAGGAAAGAGGAATGCCTTTTCATTTATTATGCTGTTTTATATAAACCAATTTCTCCTTGATATTTAGATCATATTATCCAGCACATGCATAATGAAAACTATGATATCATGAACTAGAATTATAATTATTATGTTGCAAATCTCTTTATTATTCAATGTAATTTTCTGACAATTGTCTGTCTTTCAGAACCTCAGGAATATACTTTAAAGTTTTCAATATATTTTAGTATCAATTTTTAAATTTCTATTAAACAATCATTTAAATAATATAATTCCCAAGAATGATGAACTGAGAACTCATGCTTGTAATTTGCATTCTTGATACTATAACATTATTTTTCTAAACTTAGCAATAAATTAACTAAAAAAAAAAAAAGAAAACCAAAGCATTCAAAAAATTTTTACTGACTCTATTTGTATAGGTTGAAAAATCTCTTCCTGGAAAATGATTATTTCATGTATTTTATCTAAAGACAGCATGATGACTTAGAAATGCATATATGGAAATGAAATTCATACATTTTGAATGTATAAAACAAATTAAACACAAATAATTATAGTTACCTTGCTTCACTAGAAAGGAAAATTGAACTCTGTTCTTAGAACATGCCACCATTGATAATGTAATCATGTGTTCAGTCAGGGAGAAGCAGACAAGCAATGAGCTCCGTAGAAAGCTTTTTCTAAAAAAATTTATACAACTAACCTGGAATGCAGTCCGTGTATCAAGGGATATCTTACAAATAATAATTGAAGTATTGAACATTAGTGAGCTTTGCAGAAAAAACTTGGAGGATTTATTTTTATTGTTAGACAATCAAATGAATGAAACACGCATATCTTGTCATCACTAAATGAAAGATAAAATAGATTTAAATTATAAGATACTGAAATTATAAAATCTCTATTTAGATAATTTACAAATCTCTTATCCAGAAATCTCCAGTTGGGTTTCAGAAACAACATCACAGACTTCAACTGAAAAGCCAGATACCCATGAAGACTATACTACTGTTTAATATAAAAACAGCAGGATCCTAAGTCTGTTTGGATGAAAAAGCACAACGTGCTGAGTGGGATTTTCAATTTCATCAGATAAATACTCAAAGAGCTATGCTGCCTCCAAAATACTAATACTGGTTCTGGCAATATTTAATATGTGTTGTGGTCATTCTTCACCTGCAGAGCAGTATAGTATTGAAACAAGTGATGACCCCTTCCAAATTACAAAGAGTTGTCCTGAATTGACAATGAAAATGTCGCTTACAGAAGTGGATGAAATAGCAAAATTGAGATGGGGTTTATATTTATATGTCCATAAGTTGTTGTTTGTTGTTGTTCTTCCTTCTCTTCTTCCTCCTCTTCCTCTATCTTATGCTCTTCTTTCTCTTGCTCCTTCTCCTCTTCCTCCTCTTCCTTCTTTTTCATTTTTACCCCCACACCACTTCTGTTCCCCAAATCTACTCTACCCTCACTCCATTTTCCCCTCAGATAAAAAAAAGAAAAAGATATCCAAGTGACAACAGTAAAATAGGAGAAGAGAAGATACAATAAGAGAAGGCAAACAACCTCATATCCATGCTGGAAAAAGCTACACAATAGAGGGAAAGGAGTCCCAAGAGCAGGCAAAAACATGATCCCACTGTTAGGCTTTCTGCCAGAACATATATGCAGTTAATATATATGCAGAGGACATCTGCAGGCCCATGCAGACCCAATGCTTGTGGCTTCAGGCACTTTGAGCCCATGTGAACCCTGCTTAGCTGATTCAGTGGGCCATGTTCTCTCGGTGTCCTCTATCAACTCTGACTCCCACAATCTTCCCTGTGCCTCTTCTTTGTGGTTCTTTGATTTCAGACAAGAAGTATCTGATGGAAACCTTAAATTCTGATCTCTCTCGGAATGATGTCTGGCTGTGGGTCTCTGTGCTCATGCCCTATTTGCTGCCACAGAAAGCCTTTCTGATGACGCCTGCACATGGCACTGATCTATGAGTGTGTGTAGCAGAATATCATTAAAAATTGTTTCATTAACTTTTTTTCCAGTCATGTTTGTTTCTATGTTAGTTCTCTCGGCTATCCAGCCCCCCATTTCTTGATATCCAGGCAGTACAGGACATGGGGACTCCTCCCATAGCATGGGTCTCATGTTAACAAATTCATAAAGCATTGTTTTCTAAAATTTATGAAAATGAAGGCCTTCTCCTTAGTAACTGACCTCTGACTAGGAGAATGGAAAAGGTGAGCATTTATCAAAAATTGAAGAGCTGATCATACAGCAACAAGCTCATTATTAAAGTCCCCGACAATCTGGATCAGCATATGCTTCAAAGATTAGGCACAGCAAAACTGAGGTTTCTAGAGGATGCCCTTGACAGAGTTAGTAAAATCCAATGACTCAGAGGGTGAGTATAGATAGGATCTCATCTTCAGTAGCTACCCCTGCTGTACATTCTCAATGACCCCAAATGGGTTCTTGTAATGTTGTCTTGAGAGGAGCCCTGTCTTGGTGCTCATGACAAAGGAAAAAAAAAAAAACTTGACAAACGTCTATATTAGCTTGAAGATATAACTGTTCAAAAATGGTAGTTGCTGTAGAGGACAAGAAAAGTGCTATATGGAATGGGGGAACATCTTCTATCTGTCTGTAAATCTAGTTGCAAACATAACACTAATGGAAAAGAACATGAAATTTGATTATTGCACAAAAACATGGTGATAATACAAAGAAAACTCATAATTACACTGTGATTATCTTCAGGGGCAGAGATAGAGTACATAAAATCCCAGCTCATGTACTTAGAAACTTGATTTGGTAATCCTGGAAACACCTATATCTCAACTTCTACATCTATGAATTAGACATGATTTATCTGCACCTAGAACTGACCACATTAATTTTTTTATGGAGAGTATTCATTTTTATCATTTTTATATTCAGCATTAGCAATTTATGTAGAATTTTTGAATTAACTTGCTATGACTAAAAATAATTACAGCCTACCTAGTATATACTTATTAAACATTATATAACATGAGTCATATAATTTGATACAATTTAACATACTATATGCATATATATACATAATATCAATTTTCAAGGTATACTGTATATAAAATGGAATGAGCACCCTCACAGAGGCAATGGGAAGGGGGCAGAGAAGGATGGGAAGGGGAATTGTGAAAGGGTAAACAAGAAGGGGAATATCATTTGAAATGTAAACAAATAAAATGATTTATAAAAAATCATGCTTGTTAGCAATAAGAAATTAAAGGAGAAATTTCAAATTAGAAAACTATCAACTGATGATATATACCAAATTTATCACAATGTGTTAACTCAGGTATCAAACAAAAATCTTATAACTAGTACATTTAATGTGCTAAAGTAATAAACAATTATGAGCAAGCACTTTGTAGGCAAGTCTAAGTATTACAAAGCAATGTAAAAGTTTACTTAGCTATGTGACCTATCCACTCCTTTCTTACTATGTTTTCACCTGTTCTCTTTGTGAAGGAGTAAAATCACAAATAGATGCAGGCAGGTTACAGAAGAGAGATAATGGGCAATAGGGAAATTCAGAAAAATCTAAAAAAATCCCCCCCCAAAAACAAACAAAAGGCAGGATGTGGTTGCCAAATGTAATTAGGGAGGGTTATTTACATATGTAGATATCTTTAAAATCTCTCTCTCTCTCTCTCTCTCTCTCTCTCTCTCTCTCTATATATATATATATATATATATATGTACACATGTGTATATATATATATGAACCATATGGTGATATATTCAATATATATGTATATCTTAAAAATATATGCATATATATGAAACATATGGTAGTATATTATATATATATATATGTGAAAATATATGAGAAAAGTCATGCAGCATTTTGTCTTTCTTACATCTGCTATTCTTTGTTGTTGCCTCCTCTTTCCTCTTTTAGTGTTTTTCTTTCCCTTTTCTGTTTATGTTTGTGTGTTCATATTGGTATTCTAATTTTATAGATTCCACAACATTCTATAGATAATTTTATATATTCCACATAGGGGATAAAGCATACAATGTTACATGTTTTTTGTGATCAATTCCAGTTCCAGTTTTTGTGATCATTCTCTTGCAATTGACATCATGTCATTATTCATGTCTAAATAAAATTCTATACTGTATTTTAGCCAAATTTTCTTCATTCATTCATTCATTCATTCATTCATTCATATAAACTTCTAGACTACTTCCCTATCTTGGCTATTGTGACTAGTAAAGCAACAAATAGACATGTGACAATATCCCTGTAGTCTCCTGACTGAGAATAATATTTTAGTAAAAGATATTGGTAATGTGGTAGATCCCATCTGCAAACAATACAAAATGTGTTTCCAAATATAACATTCCCATATGTTTATTATTAGATATATTCTGAGAAAATTTATTTTTCTTGTGAAACATGCAAGTTGTTTAACTGACATTACAGCTGTTTTAAAATAAATGATATATCACTTCTAGTTGTTTTAAATGGATGGATTATTGTGTGAGAGAATTATGGATTAAGGGTATGAGAAAACTCATTTATTTTAGTTGTTAGAATGTCCCTTTTAGGGCTGGAGAGATGGCTCAGTGGTTAAGAGCACTGACTGCTCTTCCGAAGATCCTGAGTTTAAATCCCAGCAACCACATGGTTGCTCACAACCATCTGTAATGAGATCTGATGCCCTCTTCTGGAGTGTCTGAAGATAGCTACAGTGTACTTACATATAATAAATAAATTAATTAAAAAAAAAAAGAATGTCCCTTTTAAGTATACTATATCTGCCATAATTGTTTCATTAATAATTATTTACCTATACTTTACCTATAATTATTAGAAGGAAAAATATCAACCTTACAGACATCTCAATGCAGGACATTGATATGTGTTTTTCAATACATTCCACATTAATATCTGTCTCAGTTAGGGCTTTGTTGTTGTGAAGAACACCATCGCCAAGGTAACTCTTATAACAGTAAATATTTAGTTTGGGATAGCTGACATTTTAAGAGGTTCAGTACTTTATCATGAGGCTGGGAAGCATGGTAGTATCCAGGCAAACATGGACACTATAAGAGCAGAGGGCTCTACTTCTTTATCTAAAGGCAACAGAGGGATAGTTTTCCGTCCTAAGTGGAACTTAAGTAAAAGTCCTCCAACCTCATCCCCACAGTACCACTTCCTATGGGTCAAGCATATTGAATCCACTAAAACACTTAAAATTTCAAAATTGTATAAAATGTTGTTTTTCTAGTATTACTAAATTCAAGTGTAACAAAAGCGTTCTCCCTGTAATTCTATGTCCATGCAATTATATTTCTAACATGGAAGTAGGAACTATTCAGCCTCTCTCATCACTGCAGCTCCTGAAATTGTCTAAAACAGAGAAAACCACAAAGGAATTATAAAAATTTCAGTGAGAAACTGTGATTTTAAACAGCAATAACAACTGTGATAAAACTCTACAGAGATAAAGTAAAGATTTTAATATTAGAATATATAGTAAAATAAAACAGAGACTTCCTGAAAACATTGTCATTTCACTTTATTAGGGTCTAGTTTTCTTGGTTTATCTAAATGAAGTTTTGTAATAGATTATTCAGGAGGACAGGGATAGACACTAAACTTACCCACACTCTTGCCTTTTGTGCCCAATCTTGTCTTCCTCACCTCATCTGTAAATTGCACTTACAACAGTCTCGACTATAATTTAATCGTAACTGTATGTTTTAGATTTATTTATGTTAACTAGAGATTTCTCATATGATGACCCATAAATTTACCCATTTTTTCCAAATTGTTTATCTTTGGAGGCCAATTGTGCTGTTATTGGAATAGAAAATAGTGTATTTCTGACTTCTTTACATAGTAGGTCTGATTTTTCATGTGTGCTACATGAGTCCTACTTAGTGACTAACTTTTTGACCCTTTGTAGTTCAGTCTCCTCAGTTGTATTAATAACCCACACTTTGCCTGCATGAATTTTGCCCAATGATGTGATTTCATAGGTCTCTCAGCACTTTTCAAGTGTCTCTGCCTCTGCTAAATTATCAGCACTCAGAGGCAGAATGTGTTCATCTCCCTATATCATTGCTTTGTAACAAGCTCAGAATAGACCCTCATGTATCATGGGCATTTAATAAATGTGTCTTATTTCATTAGCAAACATGAATTTCCATCTCTAGTGGAAACACATCCACCAACTCATTGCTATATTTCATGCTTTATAAAATGTAAATGAGTGCACAGACAAGTACATTTTTATTCTCTCAAAATGAGATATTTCTGCTCAGCAAAATACATAGCAGCATGACTGGAAAGAAGTCAAATCTTCATTTCTTACATGTCTTCAGACACAGTGTTTTCCACCCATCAGTGTATTTGCTTTGTGATTTAAGTATATAATAAACCTGTCAAAGGGGTCAGATTACAATTTTCTCAGCTGTCCCCTCTCATTTTATGAGTACATGCCGATATATGTAGGACACCCAGTGTCAAGAGAAGCCTTCAAATGAAACTATTCCTTAAGTGTTAATAAAGAGATCATCTCCCCACATCATTCACTGCCACAGTCTAATTCATTCTTGGCAACTTATTTTTATTTTGCCATGCATATGTATTGTTGTCACATTTAATCCCTCCTGGAAGAAGTCAAGATATAAATAAATACAAAAAGAACACTTTGGAAGCAGAATATAGAGATGTTCTGGCTATTTCGAATCTATACTAATGGATTCAAATATGTAGATTAAAGGAGAGTTTATTGACCATATACTAGATGAATGCTGTCTGAGAATTAACTAACACCTTGTTTGCAGAGAATGAGAATGGTATCAAAATAAAACTTACATATATTCATGATTATGAGGCATAGTAAGGAAGGCATGGATATCAATATTTGCAAGTAATTCATTTAAATTCTTATTGAAATTGTTTTACTGATGATGACATTTGCAACCTAAACACATATTTTGAGTGCTACTGTCACATTCAGTTTCCCAGAATTAAGAGCAGTAATTCTTTTAGACACTTCATTTTCATCTCCTATTTGTAGAAGCTGATAATCCAGATTAAATATTGGCCCTGGACATGTGGAATATAAGTTCATCATTACACCATGATGCTCAGCTGCCAGGGCCTCACTCTTGACAGAGTGATCAGAGAGGAAGTCAAAACTTGGTGATAGATGAAAAAGGAAGGAGCAGTGGTCTGGGAAACCTTGCAGATCTGACTAACTAGCAATCAGATTGCTCCTTAGCTATTCAGGTTTCACAGAACAAAGACACACTAACACTTATCCAAAAAGGATGCAGTATATAACTTTTGTTTATGGACATATGTTTGACTATTCATTACATCTCAGTGTTACAAGTTCAGTCACAATTCAGAAGTAGAAATAGAAAAGGTTTTATTATTATTATCAGCAAAGCTCTCAATTACCATAGATGGAGAACACGAAGTATTCCATGACAAAACCAAATTTACACAATATATTTCCACAAATTCAGCCCTTCAAAGGGTAATAAATGGAAAACTTCAACACAAGGAGGGAAACTACATCCTAAAAAAAAGCAAAAAAAGTAATCTTCCAGCAAAACTAAAAGAAAATAGTCACATGAGAATTCCAACTCTAACAACAAAAATAACAGAAAGCAACAATTACCTCTCCTCAATGCATATTAATATCAATGGACTCAATTCCCCAATAAAATGACATTTAATAACAGACTGGGTAAATAAACAGGACCCAACATTTTATTGTATACAGGAAACCCACCTCAGTGACAAAGACAGACACTACCTCAGAATAAAAGGAGGGAAACAATTTTCCAAGCCAATGGTCCCAAGAAAGAAGCTAGTGTAGCCATTCTAATATCAAATAAAATCAATTTTCACCCTAAAGTGGTCAAAAAAGATAAGGAGGGACACTTCATACTCATCAAAAGTATGATATACCAAGATGAACTCTCAATTCTGAACCTCCATGCTCCAAATGCAAGAACATCTACATTCATAAAAGAAACTTTACTAAAGCTCAAAGCACACATTGCACTGCATACAGTAATAGTGAGAGATTTCAACACCCCACTCTCTGCAATGGACAGATCATGGAAACAAAAACTAAAAAAAGACACAGTGAGACTAACAGAAGTTATGAAACAGATGGATTTAACAGATATCTATAGAACTTTTAATCCTAAAACAAAAGTGATATACCTTCTTCTCAGCACCTCATGTTACCGTCTCCAAAATTGACCATATAATTGGTCACAAATCAGACCTCAACAGATACAAGAAGATTGAAATAATTCCTTGCATCCAATAGATCACCATGGACTAAGGTAGCTCCTCAATAACAACATAAACAATAGAATGCCCACATACACTTGGAAGCTTAATGATACTCTACTCAATGATAATCTGGTCAAGGAAGAAGTAAAGAAAGAAATTAAAGACTTTCTAGAGTTTAATGACAATGAAGCCACAACATACGCAAAGTTATGGGACACAATGAAAGCAGTCCTAAGAGGAAAACTAATAGCTTTAAGTGCCTCCAAAAAGAAACTGGAGAGAGCATACACCAGTAATTTGACAGCACATCTGAAAACTCTAGAACAAAAGGAAGCAAATTCACCCAAGAGGAGTCAAAAGCAGGAAATAATCAAACTCAGGGCTGAAATCAACCAAATGGAAGCAAAAAGAACTATACAAAGAATCAACCAAACCAGGAGCTGGTTCTTTGAGAACATCAACAAAATAGATAAACACTTAGCCCGACTAACTAGAGGGCACAGAGACATTATCCTAATTAACAAGATCAGAAATGAAAAGGGAGACACTGAGGAAATGGAAAAAATATCATAAGAGCCTAACTATAAAAGCCTATACTCAACAAAACTGGAAAACCAGGATGAAATGGACAATTTTCTAGACAGATACAAGGTAGCAAAGTTAATCAAGATCAGATAAATGATCTAAACAGTCCCTTATTGGCTAATGAAATAGAAAGAGTCATTAATAGTCTCCTAACCAAAAAGGCCCAGGAACAGATGGGTTTAGTGCAGAGTTTTATCAGACCTTCAAAGAAGACCAAATACCAATACTCCTCAAACTATTCCACAAAATAGATACAGAAGGTGTTATCTTCCCTTTTGACTTCAGTCATCCATCAGACTCCTGGAAGCCTCTGTTTGGGGGCTAACAACTGGGAGCTAAGATAGGTGCTCTCTGTTGACTGTTTGTCTTTGAAGAAGCCACCTGAGCATGCCCACCACCTGCTCAGCCATCTGAAGGTCTTCTGAAAATGGGGACTTTGGCACCTGAACTTTCTTTGTAGTATAATCTAGAGATTTGTTTTCAGTTTCTTCTGTGACTATAAAACCTGGTTTATTCTCAGTAAAGTGGAGCCTTGATTAGGACACAACTTGGCTTTGTGTTTTCTCTTTGCATTTCAAACCCTCTATTTCAGGTCCTTTATTCCCTCCTGGTTGAGGTGAACCCCATTTGTGAAACTGCGGGCAGTTTCAAGAAGGTACTATACCCAATTTGCTCTCTGAAGCCACAATTACTCTTATACCTAAACCACACAAAGACTTAACAAAGAAAACTTCAGACCAATTTCCCTTATGAAAATAGATGCAAAAATACTCAATAAAATTCTTGCAAACAGAATTCAAGAACATGTCAAAATGATAATCCATCATGATCAAGTAGGCTTCATCCCAGGGATGCAGGGATGGTTCAATATATGGAAATCCATCAACGTAAATCACTATATAAACCAACTCAGAAAAAAAAACATAGGATCATCTCATTAGATGCTTAGAAAGCATTTCACAAAATCCAACATCAGGTCATGATAAAAGTCTTGGAAAGATCAGGAATTCAAGGACCATAGTTAAACATAGCAAAAGCAATACATAGCAAACAAGTAGCCAACATCAAACTAAATGGAGAGAAACTTGAAGCAATACCACTAAAATCATGGCCTAGGCAAGGCTGCCCACTCTCTCCCTACCTATTCAATATTGTACTTGAAGTCCTAGCCAGAGCAATTAGACAACAAAAGGAAATAAAAGGTATAAGAATTGGAAAGGTAGAAGTCAAATTATCACTATTTGCTGATGATATGATAGTATACTTAAGTGACCTGAAAATTCCAACAGAGAGCTCCTAATCCTGATAACTTTGGCAAAGTAGCTGGATATAAAATTAACTCAAACAAATCAGTGGCCTTTCTCTAAGCAAAGGAAAAACAGGCAAAGAAAGAAATTAGGGAAACAACACCCTTCACAATAGTCACAAATATAAAATACCTTGGTGTGACTCTAACTAAGCAAGTAAAAGATCTGTTTGACAAGAACTTCAAGTCTCTGAAGAAGGAAATTGAAGATTGCAGAAGCTGGGAAGGTCTCCCATGCTCAGGGATTGACAGGATTAATATAGTAAAAATGGCCATCTTTCCGAAAGCAATCTACAGATTCAATGCAATCCCCATCAAAATTCCAACTCAATTCTTCACAGACGTAGAAAGAGCAATTTGCAAATTCATCTGGAATAACAAAATACCCAATATAACCAAAACAATTCTCAACAATAAAGGACCCTTTGGTGAAATGACCATCCAGGACCTTAAGCTGTACTACAGAGCAATTATGATAAAAACTGCTTGGTATTGGTACAGTGACAGGGAGGTAGATCAACGGAATACAATTGAAGACCGAGAAATTAACCCACAAAATATAGCCACATGATCTTTGACAAAGGAGCTAAAACCATCCAGTGGAAAAAAATACAGCATTTTCAACATATGGTGCTAGCTCAACTGGCAGTTAGCATGTAGAAGAATGCAAATCGATCCATTCCTATCTCCTTGTACAAAGCTCAAGTCCAAGTGGATCAAGGACCTCCACATAATACCAGATACACTGAAACTAATAGAAAAGAAAGTGTGGAAGAGCCTCAAGCACATGGGCACAGGGGAAAAATTCCTGAACAGAACATCAATAGCTTCTGTCCTAAGATCAAGAATTGACAAATGGAACCTCATAAAATTGCAAAGCTTGTGTAAGGCAAAAGACACTGTCAATAGGTTAAAATGGCAACCAACAAATTGGGAAAAGATCTTTACCAATCCTATATCTGATAAAAGGCTAATATCCAATATATACAAAGAACTCAAGAAGTTAGACTACAGAGAACCAAATAACCCTATTAAAAAATGAGGTACAGAGTTAAACAATGAATTCTCAACTGATGAATACCCAATGGCTGAGAAGCACCTAAAGAAGTGTTCTTTGTCCTAAGTTATCAGGGAAATGCAAATAAAAACAACCCTGAGATTCTACCTCACACCAGTCAGAATGACTAAGATTAAAAAGTCAGGTGACAGCAGATGCTGGCTAGGTTATATATAGAGAGGAACACTCCTTCATTACTGATGGGATGCAAGCTGGTACAACCACTCTGGAGGTACAACAAACCTCAGTTTGAGGTTTCTTCCAGAAATTGGACATAGTACTACCAGAGGACCCAGCTATACCACTCCTGGGTATACATCCAGAAGATGCTCCAACATGTAATAAGGACACATGCTCCACTATGTTCATAGCAGCCTTATTTATAGTAGCCAGAAACTACAGACAACCCAAATGTCCCTCAACATAGAAATGGATACAGAAAATGTGGTACATCTATACAATGGAGTACTATGCAGCTATTAAAAACAATGAATTTATGAAATTCTTGTTGAAATGGATGGATCTGGAGAATATCATCCTGAGTGAGGTAACCCAATCACAAAATAAACACAGTCATTACAAAAGAGAAATGAAAAATCTGACAGCTCAGTAGTCGAGGTACATCTGAGGATACCTGAAATACACTGGGTCTAAAGTGGCCACCTCTTCTGGATAGGCGCTGCACCCTGGGGCCTGAGTGCTCTGGGTCGGGGCCTGCGGACTGCATGAGGCTCAAAGCTTGAATGCTCTGTGTCTCAAATCTAAATGTATAAGTAAGTCTAAGTCTGTGCACAAAGTGAAAACCAGGCTTATATAGTATACAGAAAACAGGGCAAATGGCAAAAGTCACATAAACAGGTGAGGGCCACATCAATGTCAATAGGATCAGACAACAAGACAGAAGTCACATAGGCAAGTGAAGGTCACATCAAGGTTGGTAAGATCAGGCTTGCAGGTGCAATGGGGGAGAGCTGGGGCTATCTTGGCAGTCCCAAGCTAATTCTCTGGGTCTGTTGGAGGCAACTACCAGGAAGTCCCAATCTAGCAGTTCCTGGGAATGCCCTTAAGTGAGGGAAGCCCTTCAATTACTCTTTGGTATGTAAAACAAGTCTGTCTTCTGAGGTACTGCTCTGAGAATTCTATGTTTACAGTTAACAATAATGCCTGACCTCTATTCCTAACTCTGAGGACCCTCTGTCTGATAAGGCAGCTTCCTTGTGAGAAATTTCAAGCTAAGGACAGCTTGGTAATAAATTAGGATATATTGAAACTCTGTTATGGCCAGGGAACAATGTTTAATTTTAAGTTTTAGCTATTTATAAATCATTTCTTGGGGTACCTTTATGCCTGAATAAGATGGCATGTTAACGATTGGAAAGACTAATCTGGAACATGTCTGAGTTAGGAGATGCCAACGACTGACTGAATACCAAGGAGGCACAAACTCCCTTTGAAGTCATAACATCTCTCGTCCATGATCAGGATTTCAATCCTGATATTGCAGACTTTACTGTATTAGATGATTGGGCATGGCACTAACTATGGAGCAGAGACTGAAGGAAGGACAATCCAGAGACTGCTCCACCTGGGAATCTTCCCCATATTCAATCATCAAATCAAGACACTATTGTGTATGCTGGCAAGAGCTGCATGACAGGAGCCTGATATAGCTGTCTCCTGAGAGGCTCTGACAGTACCCATCTAATACAGAAGTAGAGGATCAAAGCCATCCATTGGACAGGTTCCCCAAGGAAGGAGCTAGAGAAGGGACCCAAGGAGCTGAAGGGTTTGCAGCCCCTTAGGATAAACAACAATATGAACTAATTAGTACCTTCAGAGTTCCCAGGGACTAAACCACCAACCAAAGAGTACACATGGTAGGACTAATGTCTCCAGCAGCATCTGTACAGCAGAGGATGGCCAAGTCAGTCCTCAGTGGAAAGAGAGGCCCTTGGCCCTGTAAAGGTTCTATGCCCCAGTGTAGGGGAATGCCAGGGCCAGTAAGCAGGAAAGGATGGAGTGGTGAGCAGGGGGAAGGTGGAAGGAATAGGAATTTGTTTTTGTTTTTGTTTCTGTTTATTTTATTTTATTTTATTTTGGAGGGGAACCTGGGAAAGGAGATATTGTATGACATGTAAATAAAGAAAATATCTAATAAAAATATTTAAATGTTATAAAAAAAGAATATTTGGCGCTTGTTTCCTTTTTTTTTTAATTTTCTCGAGAAAAGACATAAAATGAATTACAATGCAGAAAGTTCCCTAAAATCCAAAGGGCAGAGAGGAAAATATAAAAACTAGAGACTGAATGACAGCAATTGCAGCATTCAGCTTAGCTTTGCTGAAACTGTCAAACAGCAGTGCTGTCCTCAGGACTTTCCAATGGATATGGCTGTCCACTCCTTACTGCAGTCATCTCTGAAAATATCTAAATTCCACTCAGATTCAAGTGCTCTGGAGAATAACAAATGATGATCCAGCTTTAAGAAATTGAAATATATATTGGAATTCCAATGTATAGACAAAGATATTAGCGAAAATGAGCAGACAATAAATCAAATAAAAACTAGTGAAGTAGCATCATAGAGTAAAAATAAAGCTAAAAATACAGTATTTTCAAAAGTTCAGACAGGGAGGTATCTGGGTATTTAGGAACATGAGAATGTGGACTGATTAGTTGGGATTGGAATTAGGAAATCCTTAAAAAAAGCAAAATGTGCCTGATAAGAGTGGAGGTCCATCTTTACCTGCATGCACTCTCATGAGTCTACCAAGCTTCATTGGGTAGCTCTAAACCTACAGTCATACAGATAGCTATGGCTAATTTTGGTAGGTAATAAAACAATATTTGTAGAAATTAAGAAGATACATGATTTTAAGGAGGACTAAAAGTGGAGAGGAGAGGGGAAGAGTGGTAAGTGTAAGTACCTGACATGCAAAGTGATGGGGTTCGAGTCGCAGCAGACACGTCTGCAGACACCAGGCACAAACAGCTCCACGTGTAAGAGGTTTAATTAAGAGGAGATGGGGATAGCGGCGCAGGAAGAGAGAGGGGGGAGAGAAGAAAAAAGAGAAAGATGGAGGAAAGTACATATATATGTATATATATATATATATATATATATATATACATACATACATATATATACATACATATATACATACATATATATATATATATATATATATATATACATATATATGTCGTGATGTAGCAGTTCAGGTAAAGGTGGGAGCTGAACCCAATGGATTCTGGGAATATGGTGGCCGTTGCCCTGGCAACAGGTCTGTGAACCCGCCCATATCTGCCGCAGTTTCTGGATGCTAACACAAAGTATAAATATTTGAGATTGTCACATCAACAACAATGATAATTCAAAAGTAGCCCATCTTCTATTGGTCCCTTTATGTCTTCTTTTTGCCATCCCGTGTGCTGACCTTTATTTTACCCTGAATATGTACATGATGCATAATTGCAGAATATGTTCCTTCTTTGAATTATATTGTAAATTTCTTCAATAGGACATTGTGAGAAAAAGTTGCATAATTATAATCACATAGGCTAAATATACTTATTTGTTTGTATTTGTCCTGTGACTTTTTTTGATAAATGATGGATCTTATTTTATGTTTTCTCTCCATGAAAATAATCTCAATCTTTCTTGTTCTTTTCTTTAATGTCAAGGCAGGTTAGTTACATACCTGTGTTCAATAGCTGTGGTCCATAGAGATACACATGTGTTCTTGCTAGTATACTTAAATTATGCCATTCTTAAATTTGCTCAAATTTAGGAATTAGGTGAACTAATCCTATCTTTAAATCCTATTCTTTAAAAACAGCAATGTAATTGAATAATCCTTAAAAAAAAATTTAAGAAGAGGATGGATCAAGTTTACTTACCTATTGAATCTATGGAAAGAAATATTTTATTAATTCAGGATGATTGCCATATCTGTGACTGAATTGATAAAATGAATGTTTTTAGAATTTAATGAAAAAAGTTGACTGGAGTGTGCAAGTAAACTCTTCATCAACTCTGAGGTGTCATTATAACCTCCATGCCAATAACATGAAGACAGAACATAAATATACATATAGAGAGAATGTCTGAGATAAAAAATGTGTTGAGTTCTGTGAAAGTTAGGAGACAACAACAATCAATGACAGCGTATTAACTATAATCAGTAATAAACTCCATAGCTTAAGATAAAAGATCTTGTTAGAGGCCAGAGTTAAGTTTGAATTCATAGTTAATTTGAGCAGATTAGAGTATGATGGTCTGTCTCAATAAACTCTCATTTCACTATAAACTTGTGAGTATTTTAATAACAATATAATACAGTTATTTATTGTACTTCATAAAGCATATCAAAATGGCCAAATATGTTTTCTTTCTTTTTATTTTGAAAAATAATTGTGTCAGTTTTAAAAAAATATATTATGATCATATCCACTATACTTATCTAACAATATATGTGTAGACAGTAAAGTAAATCTAAAATGGGAAGAATAATAACAAATATTAAAATTTTAATATTTTTTGTAGATGCTCATCTACAGCAATAGTGAAAATACATTTTTCTCAATATAAATTTTAAATAACTCCAAACATATTAGCTGTATACTTAAAAATAATACATCATTACTAGTATTTTCTTAAATGAATATGAATATATAAAGTCTTTTTGTTTGTTTTGTATTTAGTAGAGTTTAAAATCTTGGCTCTTACTGTGTACAAGCCCAAAATAAGAACAATTTTTATACATTGGGTTTCATTGTAATAAGACTGTATTTCAATGACCCCCACATCACCAAAGGATTTTACCTCCATCATAGGTAAGCTGAGAATTGATAGTTCTGTTGCACCAAGAAATGAATTGTGGGCTCGATTTTTGGATACAGACTTCCTGCTATAGTCAAAGCTATTTGACTTAAGTGAGTGACTTCATTCTCAGCCCACAGAGAACAGGTTACATTAATTTAAGAAATGGTGTAGGTATTAAGATGGTCTATCCATAAAGTCATTCGCCAACTGTTTCAATGAACAATGGTTCTGCTTGGAGGGTGGCACAGACATTATTAGGTGAGGGTAATAATTTAGTTCATTGGCTGTGATAATTTGGAAAAGCATTCATCTCACAGAAAGAGTAACTTATAAAGTCCTCTTCTTCAAACTTGATACAAGAGTTACAAGCGTCAAGCAAAACATTCAGTCTCACTCTTTGTTGTTCTCTTACAAGCCCCTTCCCAAGTTAATTGTCTACATTTCTTTTGGGTATATAAACACTTTTAAAATATGTAAGCTGTTCTAAAACCCATAGTATAGTGTAAAAACATGAAATAAACAATACTACTACTAGAGAGGCTGAGATAGGAGAAGCAAGATTTCAAGACTCTTATGTTGTACACAGCAAGAAACTGTCACAAACAAAGAAGCTGACAGTGTATATAGATTGTACAATGTTGGAACTATTTCTCTAATTACCAAATTAGAGAGATCATTAGATGACAATCAACAAATTTCCAATTCCTCATAT
>NW_022196914.1:16543213-16562001 GCF_008632895.1 Mastomys coucha
TTGTATGTTCATGGGCATCTCTTTCTTTTGGTTAGGGAAGTTTTCTTCTATAATTTTGTTAAAGATATTTACTGGCCCATTATATTGGGAGTCTTCACTCTCCTCTATACCTATTATCCTTAGGTTTGGTCTTCTCATTGCATCCTGGATTTCCTGGATGTTTTGGGTTAGGAGCTTTTTGCTTTTCGCATTTTCTTTGACTGTTGTGTCAATGTTTTCTAAGGTGTCTTCTGCCCCTGGGATTTTCTCTTCTATTGCATTCTGTTGATGATGCTTGCATCTACGGCTCCTAATTTCTTTCCTAGGTTTTGTATCTCCAGGGTTGTCTCTCTTTCTGATTTCTTTATTGTTTCTATTTCCATTTTTAGGTTCTGGATGGTTTTGCTCATTTCCTTCACTTGTTTGATTATGTTTTCCTGTAGTTCTTTAAGGGATTTTTGTGTTTCCTCTTGAAGGGCTTCTAGCTCTTTACCTGTGTTTTCCTGTATTTCTTTGAGGGTGCTATTTATGTCTTTCTTAAGTTCCTGTATCATCATCATGATAAGTGATTTTATATCTGAATCTTGCGTTTCCGATGTGATGGTGTGTCCAGGACTTGCTATGGTGGGAGAATTGGGTTCTGATGACGGCAAGTGACCTTGGTTTGTGTTGTTTATTTTCTTACGCTTACCCTCCAGCATCTGGTTAACTCTAGTGCTACCTGCCTTTGCTAAATCTGACTGAAGCCTGTCCTTCCTGTGATCCTGCTTATGTCAGAACTCCTCAGAGTCAAGCTCTCTCTGATCCTGTGGTTCTGGGATAGTGGGATCCTGGGCTTGTTAGGTCATCTGGGAGTGTGGCTTTCTCTGTGTGTTGTGGGACTGGCTCAAAATTTTAATATTTTAATTTACATGACTGCAATAATGAGAAAAATCTATCATCATTTCTAATTTAAGAAGAGAAAAGAGGAAAATTTTTCATTTAATGGAACATGTATCAGATATTAATGATTTTACAAAGTAGAGATAACTTGAGTTTGTTAACATAATTGAAATATGTATATATATGAAAATTTTGTTAAAACTGTATGTGTTTAATTTTAGCATTTTAGCAGGTTGTTTTTATATTGTTTTGTGATTAGAATCAAACTGAAAGTATGATTCAATTCAAATTACATTTCATTTTTTTTATTATTGTGATACCATGACTCAGGGATGAAGATTTATTTCTGACTTGTGCAACATGCTAAATGGGTTCTCATTTAATGTGAGACCATTTTTATGGCACTAAGTTTTGATTCCTCTTAGTTCTATCATGGCTTTGTACAGGTATCTTGTTTTCAAGACTTAACTCCATCTATCATCAAAAATAATGAGCAAATATCATTACACTGAGAAGGTTATTATGACCAAATTAGGTATCAAATTTAGAATTAACACAGTTTGGATAGAACTTAATCACACAATGTCGCATTTACTTTGTGTTTAGAGATGTGGTGTAGTGACTTACTAAAGAAATCAAGCAGTGAATATGATATATATATATATATATATATATATATATATATTATCAGTGTCTCATATAGTAGAGATTGAGTAGTTCACAGTTTTAGTAACAATTGTTCTCTGGGCTTGTTTTGTAGGATGGCGACATATTGTCATATAATTTAACAATCCCCCTACCTCTTTTGGCCATGCACACACAGTTTATCTACTTTTTCTTTAATTTCTACAAAATCAGATTAGATAAACAATATCGAAACTCATCTAGTGTTGAGGAGATGGTGTACGTTACTGGAAACTGGAATGGCCTATGTATTTTTAAAATAGAATGGGTTAGCTTTTTTACTTTAATTTTTTATTTTTATTCTTACATTCAGAAATATACCTCATATCCAAACAAAATAACCAAATACATAAAGGCATTTTTAAAAACAAAATCACATGTCTCCTTGATTTCTTAATTACATTATGCAGAACTGAGGGTTGTTCTCTACAGTAGGTAGGAAAACAAATAATATATGGTATTGTACCAGCACTTTTAACATTTATATTCTGAACATTGAGCTAAGAATTCAAGATATAAAAATAAGTAACATATAATAGTGATTCTTAAAGTTTACCAGGGAGAGAAAGCACTTAGGTCAGAAAATTCAGTTTTTAGTGTGAGTGCTACAAAACCAGTATCTTTGGAGTGCCCTAAGATGCAAGGAGGGACCTAATATATTGCTAAAGATTCTCTAGGTTGTCAATAGAAAATGTTTCTCTAGTTTTGGAATGACATTAACCAAACATTAAAATATGTTATGTACCTGCCTATGAGATTTTGTGTTGAAGGAGCCTGAATTTCACTGAGGTGTTTGGCTGAATTGAAACTGTGAAAAAAGAAAACTACTCCTGATGTGTCAGAGAAAGAAAGGACTGGATGGAGTAATCGTAAACAGAACAATGGCCCATTCCTTCTAACATCCATTCTTCAGACATGTTTTATTCTTTCTAAAGCTTTAAAATCTCAGCCACTTAATCCTGTTCTATGATGTTGACTTTCCAGCATCCTATACTTTCCTGCCTTGTTGCAGATGTGGCCACTGGTTGCAAGAACACCACTGGTACTTACTCCAACTGGGTGGTAAAATGGCAGCAACATCCACACCGAACTCCTGGCCAGGTGACTATGATTCATATTCATGCAAACAATGAATTTTGTTGAAGAAGGCCAGTAACCCTCATTTAATTCCTAAAATTTTCTGTTAGAGAACCATCAAAAGGGTCACTGGACATGTCAAGTTGTCAATAGACACCATTTCCTTGGCAGTTCATAGTTCATCCTTAACACCAGAGATTTTCTTGCGTATTAAATCTACCAGGATGACTTTAGTTCATCATTTGGACAATTATGAGGGCCAGTGTACAACTTGTATGAGAGGTGAGAAATCAAAATGAGATAATTCAAAGAGAACTAGGTCATGACCATGGCTTGTCATTTCAGACAAGGACATAGTGCTGGTAGAGACCATGTATTTTCCATGATGGCCTGTGTCAGATCCAAAGAAACTCCATTTTTCCAAAGTCCAAGGCCAAGGAACAAATGGCTCCTTGGGGTACCTATTAACATAACAAATTGCAAGCTAGGCTCCAGGATCCCTTGGTATCACAGATAAACAGTTTTAAGTCCTTGCTTGTATCCTATCTCTTCTCACTTTCTCCCCTACCCTACCCAGCCGCTCTCTCTTTATAACCCTGCTGTTTTGATTGTGTCTTCTCACATTCTCTCTCTCTCTCTCTCTCTCTCTCTCATTCTTCTCCCTATCTGCTCTCACATTCTCTTTATGTTTCCTGCCCTGCTTTGTACCATTTCTCTCATAGCCAAGACCAATTTCTTCTGGCCATGTTCATTCACTACATTCTCCCTTTTCTCTGTAATCTTTCATGCCTCTGGCTGATCTCTGCCTTTCATATCTACAATAAAACCCTTCAACCATACCAGCGAGGAGGTATTTTGTCAGGCTATACAGCTTGCTGAACACTAGCATGTAATAACTTGGCAGAGTTAACTTTTGTTGCACATAAATATGCAGAGACCTCAAGCATTAATTCTTATAGAATATAGATAAACTTACCAAGATAAACCTGGAATTGTACTATATTTCTTTTTATACCTATGCTAGTTTATTTTATTTGTAAAAATAACATACACATTTTAAACAAAATGTGCTCTTAGCAAATTCTTTCTCAATGCATGCCCCTATTGCATACTTCAAGATGTAAAATAAATCTACAATATTTACACACGTTATTCTTGAATGTTCAAAACATTACTACTAGAGTAAACATTGATGTGCCATGAACATATCTCAGTGCTTCCCTGCCACTTCATGAATTTTCAGAAGGCCCTGAAGTTTTATGTAAAGATCACCAGGCACTATACTATAGAAAAGATAATCAATAGTATATGTATAGGAAAAATGCATATTTATTTTCAAACATTGTTTCATAATTATGAACTTGGATGCTATATTTTCAGTGTAGATAACCAAGCAATAGGCCTGGGAGAATATACAGTATAAATGATGTCTAAACACAGTGTGTCAAGTAATTATTGCCTGCTTGAGAAACAGAAAATTTTCTTCTATTCAGTCCTTGGACTTATTGAATGGAATCCATTCTTCTTTGTTGAATGTATTCTGCTTATTTAGTCCGAGTTCATAAGTAATTTATTTTAATGATATTCTCATTCATAATCTTCAAGGTAACATAGACTAAACTATCCTAGGAGGGTCAATAAGCTGGAAGAGGACAGAGTGCCCATGTTGCATCTTGCTGCAAAACTTTATCTGGCTGAAATTGATGATGGATTCTAGATTCAGTGACATGTTGCATGTGGTAGTAACTTTGAAACATAAGATGGCCTTTACAGTCAAGGAACAAACATGTACCCTGTGTCCTTGTGATCAGAGTGATTGTTACAGGTGTACTTCCATCCCCTTACTATGCAAAAGCCACAGAAAGGCTATAATGCAAGCTAACATACTCCATTTTAGAGAGTACAATGTTATTTTTATCATCTATTTTCCAATGGAATATATTGTACTAACACTTTACTATTAACATATAATGTGACTTTGTTTTTCTGATTTTGATTTTTCTTAATTACTATGTTATCTATTATAATGTGTGCTCATTGCTGTTTATACAAAGGAAAGTTTTTGCTGTATATTCAAAGGATGCTTCTTGATTGGAGAAGGAAGATTCATCAGTTTCTGAAGGTCTGAGATTCTCTATATCTGCTTTAGTACCTCAGGATATCTGGCTTATATTCAGGTTTGGGATACAAGTGCTTGGAATTATAAATCACATTTTAGAGGCAATGGCCCAAGGACAAAAAACAGGGAAATGACTAAAGTAAATAAAATAAAATAAAATAAAATACATTCTGAAATAAAATAAATAAATAAATAAATAAAATAAAATTGTGAAATCTGCAGAAGCATACTACTGACCATTAACTTTATGAAAAAAATACCTATCATCCTAACTAATTATCTCACCTGCCACTCCTTTGTGTCTGGTCCACATGCTTAGGATCTTTTTTACTTTAGGACTCACCTAATAAATTTCCTCTTTAATCCTTATTCCTTTAATTTGGCAAAAGGGAGGTCACAATTTTCATTGTGAACTTAATTCAGTTCTTACCCTTTCTAGTATACCCTCTTTTTTTTTTCTCCTCTCGCCTGCTTCAAGTGAACAATCTAATGGAATAGGATCACAGCCATTAAATTAAAATCTCTCTTATGAAGGTATTCCCTTCTCTCCAGCCAATTCATCTAGGTCCATTTTATAGACAAGTACCTTACAAATATTGTCTATATCCAACATTTGGAATTTTTCTTCAATTGCTTCCTTTGAAACATAAGAAATAATGCTTTCACCTCTGACTTTAGCAAGCCTGTTATTATTGGTGTCACAGTAGGAAATCACAAGGTCATTGTCACTTCTTATTTGATCCACAGCAACATTTGAAATGGAAGATTTTTTTTTTTTTTTTTTTTTTTTTTTTTTTTTTTTTTTTTTTTTTTGCTCACTTAGAACATTTCTTCTCACTACTTCTGAGATCTTGGGATCCATTTTTTTTTTGTGGATTTTCCGTCTTCATTCCTTATAAATCAGTTCTTCCTAGTATTCACTTTTTAATACCTTGGAATTCCATCATTGGGCATCTTCTCCATCTGTTTATGTTTGTTTGTGTGTGTATAAATCTCCAGTCTCTAATTCTCAGAAATATTTTAGTTTAATGAACTCCAAATTTACATTTTTATTTAATATTCTTTTAGCATGAACACTTACCATTTGCAAGCCAAAATGTGTTAACTTTTCTAAGTACTTGGAGCATTGATTATTCTAGAAAACTGACTTACATATGCCCTGTATCTAGCTCTTTTTGAAATGTCCCATATTTTCATTTCTTTCTGCTCTGATTCAATCTTTTTATGTGAAGATTCTGCTTTTTTTAAATTTAATTTTATTTTTTTATTTTTATTTTTGTATTTCCTGGGACTTGCTTCCACATGAGGCTCTCATTTAAAGTGATTTTGCTACCTTTTAAATGTATCAGATGATCTATAATTCTTTGATTCAGAGCCCATCAGAATATTCACTCAGGTCAATAGGATCTGTGCTTGAGTGAGGAGAAAGTGATCAGGCCATTACATGGAGCCTTTGTTTTCTAAGTTGAGCGAATGTTTCTTCCGGAGGCAGTATTATGTCAATGAAAAACTGAGAGTCAATTATCTTCAAACAAGATCCTTTCTCCAGTCAATAAAGAACATTTTCCCTTTCGATTGGTAGACCTGAGTTAAATGTTGGCACCACATTCAAATACTCATCACTCTGTTAATGAGGGTATGTTTTTCTTTCTGTAATCCCAAAGGTTCTAGGGCATGAAAAGAACAGACAGAATGCATTCAGTGTGCTAAAATGGCAGCTGCTTTTAGGTATCCTTAACTGCAAGGCATAGTTATTGACACAATAATATACTATCTGTCATCTCATAAGGAATAGGAATAATGCATTTTAGGAAAAATGCTGTAAGATAGTTGATGCTCATTTCATCCTTTTCTCAAAATATTTTCCAAGCTTGTCCTTTTCTTAACTTCTCTGCTTTTTGTTTTGTTTTGTTTTGTTTTGTTTTGTTCAATGAAAACTTAGGTTATTGCATTAAGCAAATAGAGAATAGCTGATAAGTTGACATTGACTCTGGGACAAGTTATAAAATAAAAGGAAAAATTTAATATTTCCTCCAACTTCTTCAGTACATTCTAAAGTAATTCATGAGTTAATGGCACTACCTTAATTGCTGAATGAGTCTATCATGCTAGACTTATTTTAAGGTATCTAACTTCAGTGGAATATAAATTCTTCTTAAAACATCACCTGTCAACTTGGTTGAAATAAGATACACAAATTATTGGTTGAATGCAGCTAGCTCTTGCACACTGAGTCGACATAATCCAAAGTAAGAACTCCTGCCCTTTCATAAAATGATAAAATCTTTAGTACTTCCTGGCAGCTAATTATTCTGAAATACATCAATGGCCTGTTAACTCTTTAATAATTAGAAATAATACAAAATTTGCTTTGGGTGAACTGTATTATCTCATTCAATTGCTAATATTAAAGAAAAGCTCTAGGATTGTTGATTCAATCACCAGTATGTATATTTCTTCACTTTCCTTCAAAGAGAACTCAGATAACTTAAATGTTGAGCTTTCCAATTGACCTATGATACCCATGTGAATATATATGTGTATATAATCTCCTTGAAAAGTTTTATTATAAATGAGTAACATTGGTCTTCAGGATACTGTAGCCAATTGTTTGCTCATAGTTGAAAATTACATTGGAGTTAATTTTAATGTGCTTTTGGTATTTTATTTTATTTTATTTTATTTTAAAGATTTATTTAACATTATACATAAGTACACTGTAGCTAACTTCCTAAGCACCAGAAGAGGGATCAGATCTCATTACAGGTGTTTGTGAGCCACCATGTGGTTGCTGGGATTTGAACTCAGGACCTTTGGAAGAGCAATCAGTGCTCTTACCCACTGAGCCATCTCAGTAGCCTGGTATATAAATATATATATATTATATATACACATACATATATATGTACATATACACAAAAGACTATGAATATATATATTAATTATACATTAGTAGTAGGTCATTTTTCTTTTTTAATTTTTCTTAAGATTTCATCATTTCAATTGATATATTGAATTTTTTATCTGCCTAGGAATTCTTCTGTTGCAATGTGATAGAATAATCAGATTAAAAAAATCCTTACAGCTTCTTCTTAGTTGATACAATCTTCAGTTAAATATCAAGTATTTGAGTATTTGAATATTGTAGTGTGTATAGGAACTGTTTTACATGATTTACCTTATTAAGTGAAGAGCTAATATTTTCATTGGTGTGAAGATGTAACTGCTTTAAATCAACTACAGAAAAACTCTTTGATTTTAAATATTTGAAGTGTTTAAATTATGCATTTTTCTGTTATGTTTTCCAGAAAGTAAATGCAGACTATTACATCCACATACAAATTGATACAAATGAAAATAAAAAGTTAATATATGTATATTTAAATGTAGATATGACAATAGAAATTACCAAGAAATAGCTGAGCAAACTAAAAACATAAAAGTAATAGTAGAAAATATATATTCAGTGAAAAGGAGAGAATATCTTTTCTAAAGTGATTTGTGGAGTAACAAGAAATTAAGTACCAAGCAATAACAAGTACTTGCAACATTGTACGTATCATAAGGAGTGCATTAGAAGTGCATATTTGTATTATCTGATACAAAAGTTGCACTAAGATTTTGACAATAAATTTTTATTTATCATTCATGCAAGTAGTAATGAATGTTATTAAAAGAGTGAAAAATATAAATCTGTGTATGTTCTAACACTAGAGATATACATAGATAAGAAAGGATAATTAGAGATACAAAAATACCAGGCAAAACAATAGTATGACATTTTATGTTAGATATAGTATTTCATATATTTCACATATAGATTATCCTGTATGATATACTAAAATCCTAATCATTCAAGTGATCAGTATCCAATACTGGTAGTCCTATAGCCCAGTTTAAACCCAAGGTTTCTAGGGCCTGAGTTAATTATAAATACCACTAAGAAAAATTATATAGTCAACAATGAAATTTTGATTATTTTTATTATTATGATATTTTAACAGTAATAAGTTAAAATAACAAGGTAGCATAGGGTATCAGTATCCAACAATATGATATGAATGGATATTGTCAAGTGTGTCTCATTTGAGGAAATAATGGGTGCATGTTATGCAACTATTTTGAACCATTTTTACATGTTAAGATCAAAAGACTATGTGCATGATACATAACTAATTGTTAAAAGATGATATACATTCTTAAATATGACACACATATATACATATCAATATATTTACTAATGTTCAAATGAACAAATTTTTCACTGTGACCAAACAAAAATTCTTCTTAAGTCTTTTGTTCATATATTTTATATAATTCCATAAGAGTTTAATTATAATCTGGTATGTGTTCAAATATTTTACTATCCCAGAAATGGTTTTATTTTATAAAGCAAATAAAAATGAAACTAGTGAGTTGGTAAACTGGCTCATTGTTTAAAATGTAGGCTGTTCTTCCAGAGGTTTTGAGCTCAATTCCTGTTAATCAAATCGTGGCTCATGACCATCTATCTCTAAAGCAATCTAATGCACTCTTCTGGCATTGAGATGTACATTCAGACAGAGCTCTCATAAATTAAAAATAAGTTAATTAAAAATATTTTTTACATGAAGTAAAAATAGTCTCTTTAAGTAAATTTAGGATGTGTTATTATAACTCCTGCAATCAAAGTTCAAATAAAATTACATATTTTTTCCAATCATTTATTAAATGAAGTTGTATTTGGGCAATGGGACAAAAAGAATTATTTGGACCCATATTTGAACCCACAGAATTGATTTTTTTAAATTTTGTTTTAATTTTATTTTTTGAGACAGAGTTTCTCTGTGTAGCCCTGGCTGTCCTGAAACTCACTCTATAGTCTAGGCTGGCCTTCAACTCAGAAATCCACCTGCCTCTGCCTCCCAAATGCTGGGATTAAAGGCATGCTCCACCTTGGCCCCGGAAAACTCACAGAATTGAAAATCGCTCATCCTGAGTACTTCCAAAATGGAAAGTTGATTAATCCTTACTTTGTTTTTCCTCTCTTCAAGTAATAATTTTTAGTAGATTTGAATGAAAATTCTTTTCCATTGCCAAATATTTTTACCAACCAAGTATATTTTTCTTCATGCTAGACTGATTTGATGCTAAAAACACACATTTCATTGTATGGTATTGGGTGTGGATATGAAACTTAATTTTTTATTATCATAGAGTGTGGTAAAGGGTTGGCTAAGAGATAACCACTTTCTAAGATTTCTTAAATGGTAATTCACATTCTAAGAATCTGAAGAATATATCTGCAGGATGTCTGTTTGATTGTGCCCATTACATGTGTGTAGACATTGTGAACAACATTTCACATCTCAGACTCAGGTGTTTGACAGCCAATTTATAAATATAGGTGTGAGTATCAATACTACTAGATGAAATTACAGAAGAATATAGAACAAAGAATGAAATAACATTAATATTACCAGTTAGAATATTAGATATGTAGAAGAGAATGATTTCAGTTGAATATACTCTAGTATTTTAACTTCTGGAAATATCTATTTCCCTCTTTTTAGGCATAAAAGGAAAAGTAAATGGAGATGATGCCATTTCTGATCATACATAGGAAGATATTTTTCTGAAACTTTTTTTCAAAAGTCATGTGGCTGTTTCCATATGGGATCCATTCTGGACTTATTACTGTACTCTATTGTCCTCCATGTAGATTTTCATGTCAATGCCTTGCTGCAATTATCTCGGTATAATTTGATATCCAGTTTCCAAGATATTTTGGAATAGATGGAGCATATCATTATAATAAAAGTTATATGTTATAAATTTCCAGTCAACAATGTAATAACTGAAAAAAACTTAATGCATCCCACTATATTAAATCATGAATTAGACACTTCTGTGACTACATTTTCCATGTGTATTCAATGTAGACTTTGAAGTTAAATATAGAACAAGAAAAGGGAAAAATTGAAAAATAGATAAATAGGGAATGAATCATATTATACCATTTAAGGTCCTGTATGTGAAACCCTAAAACATCTATGAGATACAAACAGACAGTGATCAAAAGATAAAGTTGAAGTGACAAATAAACATGAAAAAATGTTCAATGCTTTTAGCCATTAGAGAAATGCAGATCCCCTGCCAAAAATAGTGTTGACTAGGTGGAGAGAGGATAATAGGAGCCAGAGGGATCAAGGACACCACAAGATCAGAGCCCACAATATCAAATAAAAAGCTGTCATAGGGTTCAAGAGACTGAAGTGATATCAGGGAGCCTGTACAGGTCTGAGCTAAGTCCTCTGCATATATGCTATGGTTGTATAGTTTGGAATTCTTTTGGAACTCTTAACAATGGGATCTAGAATTATCTAGCTCTGACCCTGATGACTTTTGGGACCCCTTTGCTACTACTGGGTTGCCTCATTCAGCCTTGACCTGAGGGTATGTGCCTAGTCTTACTGTAATTTCTTATAACATGTTCAGGTGATAACCCTGGGAGACCTGTTCTCTTCTAAAGAGAAATGGTTGAAGAGTGGAGAGTCTTCTTTACTCAATTTTTGTTCTTCATACAAATTATAAGCATTTATTATATGTATATATTTATATATATACATATATACATGAAATACATAAATAAATCCTTTATCCAAGTATATATATATATATATATATATATATATATATATATATATATACACACACACACACATATATATATATATATATATATATATATATATATCCTTGGGAAGAGGATAGATGGAGTAAGGGACTTAGAATAACATAGAGGGAGGGAAACTAAAGAGGGGATGTCATTAAGAACAAACAAAATCTACATATCCATTCCTTATCATCTGTCATTGACAATATAATGAAAAAAAAAACAAGTTCTATCAAATACATGGGGAAAATGCAACTCATAGTCTCTGCTGATGAGTTGTGTACTAATTCAGACACTGTGGAAATCAGAGTAAAGATGCTTCATAAAATTAAAAACATACCTATTATAGCCTAGCTATCCTACTGCCAAGAATGTATGAAAAGCATTTAAATCAACATGCGACAACAGTTCTTGTACATCCATATTCATTGAAGCTCATTTCTCAGTGCCATATCATGAAATCAGCCTAAGCATCCATCAAAAGTTAAGTAAGTAAAGAAGATGTGGCATAAATGCATAATGGGGTTTATTCTGGCCTAAGGAATGAAATTATGTCATTTCATAGTTGATAGATGCAACTTGAGGAATCATATTAAGTGAAATCAACCAGATTGAGAAAGCAAAAGGAGACAACCAATTCTATGTATATGTAAACCAAAGATGTTTTTAATGGTAAAGATCTTATGGTTTAATAAATTATAGCATTTTCATATTTTCACTGTATTAATAATCAAATGCATGTGATACTTGTTCATGTAATTCAAAATTTACTTAAAACTCATAAAAAACCATGAATATATATTTTCTTTGGACAAAAATAATATTATATTTCAAAATAAAAATTTCAGTGTTCAATGATCTAGTTGGTTAGCAGTAAAGCCAATCCTGAGTAAGCAATCCAATTAGCTTATTAAATATTTTATGATTCTTTGATGCTTCATTAAATAATTATACTTTGTGAAGTTAGTCTTTGGAAAAGATAAATCATTTCCTTCTTTGAAAGGAAATTATCAGTGTATTCAAAAGTCTGTGCATTAAAATACTTAAACAATGTATGTGGGAAAATTTACTATTTACAAAATTAATAAAGGGAACAAACATTTATTTAATCATTGATATTTTATTTGCTATCTGATGTAAAAAAGATATTTTACCTTCTACCTATTCTAAATAAGGCACTATTCCATGTTACAGACAGCTATTCTAGGCCTAAGATTTGGCCAAACTTAATGTAAGACCTAGTTTCAATAAGGTTATTTCAATTAGTAATCAGTGTTAAGAATGAAATATGACGTTATAATGATGAGGAATGATCTGTCTGGTGAGAGATAAATGAAGGGCTATTAACACATCAGAGAAACAAGCTGTAGGTCTACTGTGATATGTGTGAGCAAGAGCTAGTAAATCTTTTAAGAACCTTGATACATTTATTCAATTCCTTGTTTATTACTCTTTGACATTTTTATACATGTATGCCATGTATGTTGACTACATCATTTCATCCACTCCACTTCCCTGGAGCACCCCAACTTACCTACTCCAAACTTTCCTTTTTTAAGATAATATCATTGAGTCTAATTAGTGTGCCCCATATACACAAGAGTATGGGGTTATCCACAGGGGCACTGATGTCTATCAGTCAACACTCAGAGAAGAAACACAACTCCTCTTTCTCCAGCAAATGCTTATGGCTTCTCAGTAAAGTGTGGGACCTCAGGATCTGTTTTATTGTCCAACCTGGACTTGTTAACTGTCACGACTTTGTATAGATTTTGTGTATGTAAAGCAACCAGCTACTCTGCCTTCATATGACCAATAACCATGTAAGATCCAGAAGATGTTCATACTACTCATCGCATCCTTCAGCTTCTTTATTCCCTATTTCTCTTCCTTCATAATGCTCTGAGACTTGGCATGGGAAAAGCGTGGATTAGATGTTCCGTTGATGGCTGGAAATCTACAGTTACTTATTCTCAGCACATCTAGCAGGAATTACTCCACACATTAATGACTCTTCTTTTCAATAAGAAGCTCCATGACCAAGGCTTAAGGGCAGTATCAATCTGTGGAAATAAACATTAGAAATGCAGTTTAACAACTTGACTTTATTTTTTTAGCAAAACAATAGCAACAACAAAAAGGAAGTTCTACTGTTGGATTCATGATTTCCTTCTTACTGGATTTTCTACTACTTAATTTATAGTTCTAGACATGAACTCTCCTCTAAGGAGCAACTGTAGATGGATTAAGGTAATCAATTATTTTTCCCAAAAGCAGGTAAACCCTTATTAGTCTCACAGAAACAGTAAGCTATTTGGTTGAGCTTCTCATTATTATATTGTATATGTCCTGGGTAAAATTTGAACAATGCTTTTGCTTAAACAATGTATTTTATGGAGCTTAATTAACAATATTTTTAAAGAAGTGCACTATAAAAATGCCTCACAAGAAGGAAGGAGTTTAAACACAGAATACTGTGGATTAACTCTAGAACATGTGTTTGTAATTCAGTTGAACAGACAAAAGTTATTGGGAAAATTACTGAAAGACTGTTTCAATGTTTGAAATTTTACTGTGATTTGAATATTAGAGTACTGTGCCAGGATATTACTCAAAGTGAACCAAAGGTAGGCACATGTCATTAACTTATGGAAGGCTTAGGACATTTTGCACTAAATTTCTGAACATTTGGAAAATAGAGAACAGGCAGTCCTTATTTTTATTCTAAGTAATGTGTTCCCAAAATTAACTTCAAGTGTCAAAAATTTAGAAAACACATCAATTTTGCCTCTAAAAAGTGTAAGAAAATATGAATATATAGGTAAGATGAGTGAATTACTACAGTGTGCAATTGGATCCAGCCTTCCAAAAGATGAATTCTCATCAAACTTTCAATAATACTGTCCAGAAAAATCTGTGCCTGTTTTAATAAGTTTATAATGATTTTTTCCATTTTTTTGCCTAAACATTTTTCTTAAATTAATTAATAGACAATATAAGAGCAATTAAAGTTTAGGAAAATATAAGGTTGTATGATAGAATGACCTGAAACAGGAGAATAATTAAAATCAGAATGTTTGTTTATAAAATTTACACCTTATAAATGAAAGAACTAAATTGTACCTCCAGAAAAAAAAAAGAAACACTAAATTGGAAAATAAAATAAAGAAGGAATGGTTTATTCAAATTCAAATTTGAATAGGCATTTCAAATTTATTTACAAGTGTTAGAAAAATAAATTTTCAACTCAAAAATAAAAGATAAGAAAAATATTCAAATGTATATTTGCTCACACTGGTATTATAGAATACATGGGTGAAGATCAAATTTATTGCTTCTTGAAAATTAATTCTGAAGTTTGCACCCTGGAGAAGAACAGTTGGCACTGTAATTGTAAGCAAGGATTTAAGGCAAGATGAGAAACTGTAATTGCCATGAGCTTTCTCACTAGGATGGTTTTTTAGACTCCTGTTCTCAGTATAAATATTATTTTTTATGCCACAGGATCAACAATTTTAACACCTATTGGAATTATGAATACCTGTAGCTTCTTGTCATTTCTATCTCTACCTATTAAAGATTCAGGGAGCTATCCTAACCTAGGATGAGGGTGTGGTAGAGGGTAGAGAGGAGTGGGTGAGAACCATTAATTTAAGCAAGTTTGGGACAGAGATGAAAAGTTTTCCTCACACTCAGAGTCTGCTTTCAAAAAGTTTAAGCAGCATATGCTGATTTACCTATATGATGTATATTCCATTAGTACATGATTATAGAAAAAACAAGGTAGGAGATAAAAAGAATATAATAATGAAAGAAATTATGGCTTGTATATCATCTTATGCTGTGTAGCAGGCAAAATAAAATCTCCAGAAAGCACCACACTGAAGACAGATCAAAAATAAAAAAGAAAAAATCACTAGAACCATAGTCACAAGTGTACTTCCTTTTAGAATCCATATCTATTCATTTAAAATCATTTGTCTGGGTAATGATACACTGCTACATAGAAACTATTCTGCTGTATTCTTGGGAGTGTGAATAAGAATGGCCCACATAGAATTATACATTTGAATGCATGGTCATCAGTGAGTGGAACTCTTTGAAAGGATTAGAAGGACTTGGAAGTGAAGCGTGGTATTGTTGGAGAAGCTAGGTCATCCTTGGGGAAGTGTGCCAGTGTGCCAGTCAAATACTTTATCTTATATGAGTTGCCCTTTTATCTTTTCATAGTAGAATATAAGTTAACATCTATACAACTCTGTCAGTATAGAATAATCGAGGAAAATGTAGCTTAAATCGTTTGGTCTAGAGAATAGTGAGGAGCAGCATCACTGACCTGGTGTTTGGATGCAGTTGGTAAATAGAATATAGTGGGGAATATTGAATATTGAAAAATATAAGTCTACTACAATGAGATTAAATAGAAAACAGTAATTTTTCATGTTGACTACACTCAGGATAAAATGTGTTTTAAAGGTTCTGACCGCATAATCAGAGGACAAATATATTTACAGACTAATAATATATTCTCAATAGTAAAAGGAAAATGACAAAATGGCATTTTTCTTTAATTTAGAGGGAAATAAATTATTTTGTAAAACATTATTTTCTCACATACAATATCCTGATTATGGGTTGCCTCTTTCTAATCCTCCTGGTTCCTCTTCCTCCTCCCCTACAATCTGAATTTGATATCTTTTTGTCACTCATTAGACAACTAACATACTTCTAAGGAACAATAATAAGATAAAATAAGATAAAAAACAAAATCATTCATATCTGATTAGGAAACAACTACCAAATAGGAAGGAAAGGTTCAAGAAATGCATATAGATTCAAGGACTCACTCATTCATACTTTCAGAAACCCATAACGACACTAAACTGGAAGTCACAGTTTATACACAAAAGGTGCATAAAATAGGGTAAAATGTAAGAAGAAAAAATAGATATAAATAAGGTTGAAATATAATAAGATTACAAAAACACTCACAGGTTATTATGATCAAAGGAACTACAAATGACTCCATTGGGTTGGTTCCTGTTGGCCATGTATTGCTAGACATGCAGCCTATGCTTAAGAATCAGTACTTGCTTTCCTCTGTGAAAGTGCCTCAAAGAAATGATTATTAATTAGAGATTGATTCTAGGTTAGGGATGAGGCATGTGTCTTTCTACTTTCAGCTCTAGGACCCCACTTGGTGCAGATTCTGCATGCCCTGTACATGCATGCTGTCTCTGTCTCTAAGAATTCTTTTGTGTTTGATTCCTATTGATTTAGAGTACCTCTTTTCTTTGTGGTTTTCAGCCTCCCTGGATCTGAGAATCCAGAGTTTCCTGTGTCCTGAGGTGAGGAATTATATGAGTTTTCTAGGGTCTCTTACTCTCTGTGTAATGGCTGGCTTTTGGTCCCAGCATTTGTTCCCATCTGCTGCAGGAGGAAGCTTATCCAATGATGGATAAGTAAGGGATCTATAAGCAAAGCAGAATGTCACTCAGGGTCATTTTATTACTACTTATTTTTCTATTAGATTTAATTTTATCCAAGTCTCCGGTTCTTGATCTACCAAGAAGTGCCAGGATGGGTTCCATTTTATAGAGTGTTCCTTTAGCCTAATCAGATATTAGTTGGTTACTGCTACAAGCTTTGTGGAACCTTTATTATAGTGTATCTTTCATTCTAGACACTTGAATGAAAGATTTGTGGCTTTCATTCAAGACACTTGAATAAGATGTGTAGCTGATTGTTATTTTTGGTAGCATGCAGAGTACCTTCTTCTATCAAAGACACTAGGAAGGACATAGTGGTGAAGGCTTTAAGGAGGTACCAGCTCTAATTTTCTGTGTGGAGAGTAACCTACAGTGTTTTACATCAGCTTTTACATCAGGATTGTTTGAAGATTCCCATGATATCCCTTTGTTGAAAAACTAAATTAGAGGTATCCACATCTCAGTACTAGAAGCTTCACTTGATGATATAGAATGGCCAGTTTTGGCATTGTCTTCCACATTCATTTGTGATTTCATTGTATCACATTAGTTTATATTTTGTATATTCATAATCATTCAACATAGTCTTTAATTGCATTATTAATTGCTGTTTTTGATCCATTTCTCATTCAGTAGTGGGTCGTTCGATTTCCACAAATTGTAAGTTTTCTGTTAATCTGTTGTTTTTGATATTATTATTGTTAGTTTTTGAGACAGATCCATGATGTGCTGAGAAGAAGGTAAATACTTTTGTTTGGGAGTAGAATATTATGTAAAATGTCTCTTAGACCTTCTTAGTTTATAGTATCACTTAACTCCTGCATGTCAGTTTAATTTTTGTGTGCCTAAGCTATTTCTTAGTGAGATGAGGTGTTGAAGTCTCCCAATATCTGTGTGTGAAGGTTAATATGTGATTTAATTTTTTTTAGTACTCTTTGGATGAACTTGGGTGCCCTTGTATTTAGTGCATTGATGTTAAGAATTGCAATGTCTTCTTAGAAGATATTTCCTCAAATAAGAATGCAGTATTTTTTGCTATCCCCTCTATTAGTTTTGTTTTGAAATAAATTTCATCAGATATTAAAATGGCTACACAAGCTTGCTCCTTAGGTCCATTTGCTTAGAAAACTTTCTTCCATCCTTAAACTTTAATGTGATATCTATCATTGATGTTAAGGTATATATCTTGTATGCAGCAGAAGGGTAGATCCTGTTCTCACATCTATTCTACTAGCCTCTACTTTCTTATTGGGGAATTGAGACCATTGATGTAACAATGAGAGGTGCTTGTTGAATCATTTTATTTTGTTGGTGGTGGTTGTTGGTTGTTGGTGGTGAGGGTGTGTGTGTGTGTGTGTTTGTGTGTGTGTGTGCATGTGTGTTTGTGTGTGTATTTAACCTCTGTTGACTTGCTTATCTTGGGATATCTATTATCTGTGTTTTTTTGTATGTAACTAACCTCTTTGAAATGATTATTGATCAGTAAATGATTCCCTGAATTCCAATCCTATTGTATTAATACCCCCAAAAAACATTTCCCCATTTTTCAATTATCACATCTGTTTCTTCTCATACAATCTGCTTATCAGGAATTCATATGTAGGTTATGCTTTGTTCATCTTCCTTGTATTATATTTGTTAGGTTGCTGTGTGAATGTCAACATATATTTATTACTGAATGCTTAATTAGTTTGCTGGCTTGAATAGGAATGACCCCCATAGGTTACTATATTTGAAAATGTAGGCACATGGGGAGTAGTGCTATTTGAATGGATTAGAAGTGTTAAAATATATGATCATTTTCAAAGAATAGTGTGGGCTTGAGGTTTTAAAATTCGGTACAAGGCACAACTTTTCTCCCTCCCCTCCCTTCCTCTCCTCCCTCCCTCCCTCCTTCCCTCCC
>NW_022196914.1:16562014-16571897 GCF_008632895.1 Mastomys coucha
TCTCTCTCTCTCTCTCTCTCTCTCTCTTTCTCTTTCTCTCTGCTTGCAGATCAAAATGTAGGTCTCAGACACTTGTCCAGCACCATGCTGCCATTCTTGCCACCATGATCCTTAGAATGGTGATAACTGACTGCAAGCAAGCCACTAATTACATTCTCTTCTTTATAAGAGTAATACTCGATTATTATTTCTATTCACTGCAATGAACTAACTAAGATAGATATAACTCCAGTGGCAACAATAAATATAAATTGTTATTCCATTGAGCACTCTATGCTAGTCATTTGTAAACTAGGTTTACTTCAGTCTACATTGACATTTTCTCATGTGACTCTGCTCTTGTGTTATGTTTTATGTAGCATCCTTTAGTATATACAAAATAATAATATTCCACATTTTGAAAAAGTGTTAGTCTCTTATTAATTTAGTTTGTAATGTAATAAATGGCTTATATGCAAAACATTTATGAGAGATTGCATATAGGTAAGGGAAAATGAGAATAATACAAAGAAATTTGCATTAGGGAAAAACTGGAGTCACTTAAAAGAGAAGCTGTAGATCATGCACAAATGGGTAACATTAATACGAGTTATGGGCACACTACTCAAAATGAATATGCCCCAAAGAATTTATAGAACACTGCTCATAATTGGAAAAAGACAGATTTTACAATTATACCTAGGACAAGCCGCCAATAGAATAAAACACATAGCTTTACTGTCAAGAAAATGTGTGAGACAAGAGAGATGTTTAGTGGAAATTGAAAGGGGTAAGGGGCACTGTAGAGGTGAAAAGACAGAAGCAGCGAGACTGTAAATGAGCTGACTTACCTCAAGAACCTTGATGCACTGATGTCTGCTGAAAATAAACAGGTCCCATTCTAAAACACTATCACAATCTGTAGACATTGTTCTTAAAATAAAACAAGTGTAATTTCACAAGCATTTTGCAAGATAAGTAATTATGTTATTCTTTTACATTTTTCCTATTAGTAACACATCTAACAGGTTAAAATCTAGAGATAAACTTTTAAGAACTTATTTTTCATAGTGTATTTGTTAAAGAAATGATTAATGAGTGTTTTCTGGGGAAAAATCTCTAGGAAACAGTATTTTACAAATTTAGCTCTGTAATCAGTTTTATATTAAATATTTGAATATTTTATGTTAGAAAATTATACTCTTTAAAATATTCCAAATCAGTGTGATTCTAATCAGAGGATATATAAACCTATAATTTCAAGCAGTATTGTATAATTTGTGCTGAATTATATGAATTATGTGGATATGTGATGATTTATGTGGTGTTTTCTTCTCTGTTGGGGGAATCATAATTTTCAAATTCAGTTTAAAAAAGCCAAAAAATATAATAAAATTTCTTTTTTTCTACTGCATTTTTATTTATTTAATTTTGTGTCATGGGCATGTTGCATGTGTCATGGTGCAAGTGTGAAAATCAGACTATGACAAAAACTTGCGGTGTTTGTTCTATCCTTCTATGTTGTGGGTCCCAAAGATTAAACTGGTTGTCCAGCTTGGTGGTATTGCTTGTCCAATTTGATCTCATTTCTTTCTTTTCATTTTCTTTTTTAAAAAAATTTATTTAACTTTTATTTTACACTCCAGATTTTATCCCCCTCCCAGTCCACCTTCTGATTGTTCCCCATCCCATACCTCTTCCCCACCCTCTGTCTTCATGAAGATGTTCCCACCCCCTCACCCTCCTCATCCTCCACTCCACCTGACCTTTAAATTCCTGGGGCCTCCAGGCTCTTGAGAATTAGGTGCATCTTCTATGACTGAACCCAAACCCTGCAGTCCTCGCTGTATATGTGTTGGGGGCCTCATATCATCTGGCATATGCTGTTCAGTTAGTGGAATAATGTCTGAGAGATCTTGGGGGTCCAGGGTTATTGAAACTGCTGGCCCTCTTATAGGGTCGCACACGCTATTAAAACCTATGTCTTGTATATTTTTCTAGTATCAAGCACTCACGCAAATGCTTCAAAAAAGAAGACAGTTCCCACCTTATTTCAAAATAAGCTTTCTATCTTATTCTTTAGTGCACAGAATGCTGTAAGAAACACTATGAAAAATTTTGGTGAGATGCCTAATCTTTAGCACCCATGTAAATGTAGGGCACATTTTCAAGCATCTCTAACTCCAGTGCTAGATATACCCAGACGCAGGTGAATCCTGTGTCTCCACTGCCCAAACAGGCTAAGCTGAACCTATGAAAACTAGGTTCAGTCAGATTGAGATGCTGTCTCAAACAATAAGGTAGAGAGTGACTGTGGAAGTCACCTGGCATTAACCTCCTGCCCTCACATCTGCAAACATGTGTACGTACACATACTTATAGGAACAGATATTAGAATACAATCTCACTTATCAAGGACACACAAAGACACCGCACAGATTTTCCATTCTATGAGTGTATTTTCCCATTGACTAATACATTTGATTACTATGCTGTGTTTGCCTTAGTTGATCAATGACTTGGTAAATTTGAGTGTCCAAAGGCTCTGAAGGGATGTTGTCCCATGATGAATAAGCTACAATAGAGTACTAAATTTCATAGGTGATTTTAGAAGTCATTACAAAAGAAAATAGATAATATCAAGATAAGAAAAAAAAAATCCACTGTGATTTACACAAGGAAGTTACATGTGAATAGATTTAGAAAGGAAAATGGACTGAGATGTAAATCTTGACATGCACAACTACTGAAATGTCAGGATGCAGAAGAGAGAGAGTGAAATAAATCAGTACACTAACTCAGGAAGATATTAACAGTTGTTAAATATTGGAAGAGCCAATTGGAAAAGTATCCTGCCAAGGGGGAAAGTTCTCATGTGATTCAAAAGGGGATAGTGGTCAGCCATCACATTTTTCATAGTTAATTATTTTTGAACTTTTAGATGGTCTCAGCAAGAGTTCTTACATGGAAAATTGTAGCTATAGAAGGGGAAAAAATCAAAACAAAAATGTAATGAAAGCAAGAATAGAGGACAAAATGACACACTGTGGTAGCAACACAAAAAGTTCCATAAACTGACAGGGACATTGATCAAGTCTTAAATGACAGTCATTGCTGTTCCATTAGTCAAAACAATCCACTAGCAAAGACTAATCTGTGCAGTGCTGGGAACTAGGTACCACCCAAATTATGGGCATGTTCCAAAGGGTCGTAAAACATCTGCAACCCAAGCGAACATTCTTTAGTGGTTGTATATTTGAATGTTTATAATATAATGAGAGTGTTTACATGGATAAAAGTAAAAAGGTGTAATATAAGAGAGTGAGGAATGTTTACAGAGCTGAGGCTGGATAACGACAGTGAAGGTGACATCCAATGGAAAACTGAGATCTGATGGAGGTAGGAGAAGTTGTTTCACTGTTGTAGAAGGAGAAAAACATATAGATCCTTGTTGTTGAATCTGAGCTGATAAGATGACTCTCTTATCAAGTATTCCTATGTAAGTATATGCTTGTCTGACACTTTATCCTCTGGATTCCAGTTTTGATTTGTATAATTTATCCTTGTAAATTTGTCCCATTTTACAAGCTCCGCAAATAAACTACTAAAATCAATTTTCTTATCTATTTTATTTTATTTTTCTTATTATGTCTTATAACATACTAGTGCAACTGACCAGAAATCTCAGTTTCAGTTTCACCCTTCACCCTATCTCTTAACAGAATATCTTGTGTGTGATCTAGATTTCTTGATTTTAAACATAAGGGTATGTATGAGTGTGGATGGCTGTGTGTATTTGTATGAATGTATGTGTTTCATGTCTATGTGCAGATGCAAGGGCCTGTTGAGCTCAGAAGAAATTCTTGGGTGTTCTTCCTCCACATGGCTTTGTAAGACAGTGTTCCTCATTAGCTTGTTGTGCACTCAGAGCCTTTAGGTTCTCTCTCCTCCCAGCAAGACTCAGGACTCTGCCCAGCTATACCTTCCTAGTTTGAAAATTGCAATCAAATTCCACTTTGCCCAGCTTTATTATGTCATGGCTGTAAATTGAACTCAGTTCCTTAGGTTTGTGTGAAAACTGTGTATCAATTGAGCAATCTCCTGGTTGAAAAATTAAAAAAAATATATATGTTGATGTTTACTATATTACTAAATACCAATTTATAGCTTTGATAGAATGATGCATGTTTCTTATTTAACTTAACTGAAGTATATACACAAAGCTGTAACTTCATGATAGAATTTGATTTAGTAGACAATAATTCTATATTTTACATACATTTTTTATTCTTATAAATTTTCATTTGATATTATATGGGGAGGTATTCACTATACAGAACAGTGGATTTTTGTATGATCTATGATAATTTTGGTCATATTCATTGCAGCTGCTCACCAACTGCCCCTTCTTTTCTGGATGCACACACTTGCTAATACCCTCTCTTTTTCCATAACTAACCCTTTTTCTAGTGATTTTCATTCTTTTTTCTACCCAATGAGTGTTCATCAGGTTCTTAATTTTCAGAAGTTACAGGAGTCAAGAAAGAATGTCTTTAGAGACCAATATTCATCTATTCAGTGTCAACACTACTGGAGAAAATGCATTCTTTCTCCTCGGGTACCTTTATCAGTGTGTCTATCCAGACAGGGGACAGGAACTCATTAGTCATTCCATTTGTCCAGCACACGATACTCACAACCATCTTGTAGAGTACTTGTATAGATAATCATATCAGATGGTCACAAGAATGCAACAGTTTGACATGCCTCATTGTATACCAGATTTCATACTATACCTCTATTCCTTCAGCCCTTATTCCCTACCTTTCCAAATTTTCCTGTAATGTTCTATGAACATAGCATGGGTGTTATAAATCTCCCATTATGAATGGCCATTTAACAGTCTTTATTATCTGTGCTTTGACATATTGGTTATTTTTAAAATACCAACATATACAGCAATACATGTGCACATACATATAAACTTAAATAGCAGAATATAGCTTCACTAATACCCTTAAAATTTTCAATGTTGATTTTAAATATTGATTTAAAATTATTTTAATTATTCAAAATGACAATTCAATAAAACAATGCACCATACATAATGTGACTCGACTTATATAAAATTTAAAGGGAAAAATTACATTATATTTGAACATACCAGTTCTGAGCAAGAACACATAAGGACATATGATGACATGCTTCACTCTATGATAATGGCACTCGCACTGACAGTAGGAGTATTTATGTTACCCAGCTGAGCCTAGTCCTTTCTATTAAGGACTCAGTTTATAAATAGGAACCTTATAAATAGGATCATGGGCATGAATGGTATTTAGCTTATCATATTTCATAATAACAATAGATGCTTATATTGTTTTCAAATTTTACAAAAGCGAATGGAATTTTTTGGAAACTACTAATTATTTCATTTTTGAAGTTAAATTTCTGCAACCTTGGTGTTTTTTTATTTACCTTAGCACTTTCTTTCCCATTTAGAACCACAGTGCAGTGCCTTAGTGTTTCATTTTAGATTATCTTGCTAGAGAGCCTGATATCCCAAGGCAAATAAACTCTAAATATGTTACAAACATCAGTAAAACTAAATTGATTTAGACAGTATCCTTCCATTAAAGGGTCCTATTATTCCATTCTTACCTTAGCAAAAGCTTCATGGTGTTGAATTGCCTACGCATGTGGTCAATTAAAACTCATTGACTTTTCTTAAGTAAGTTCTCCTTTCTGTGTTTATATGAGTGGATTTTTAAAATATCAATAATTGATTTTAAGTTTCTCATCTTATTTCCTGTGTCGTAACTATTGAGAGATGCTTATACCCCAGTTTAAATAGTTTTCCTGGCACTTATTTTTTTTAGCCTAAAATTAATCCTTCAATTTAGTATTAGGTAGAGTGTCTATGTGTTCACTGTTTAAACTGGTCAACATATTGCTCACAATCAAATATAAACCACTACTTAAATGATCGATTGACAAAACGTTTAACTTTAAAATGGCTTAGAATCCTGCTTCAGCTTGCTGAAATGTTGCTAGTCCTCTCAGGAGAATTATGTTATTAGTTGTCTGCTCAGGGGCTCAGGAGTTTCTTGTACTGTTCATCTATTTGCCTTACTGCATGTCTTTACTTTTGTGAACACCATCTTTACACATCTATGGAAGAGGACTCCTAGCACAAAAACATGCACAGCATGAGCAGAGTCAAATCCAGTATGAAGTTTACATAATTCTCTAATTGAAGAGACGAAACAACTAACTTAAAAAGTTCATGCTCAGGTTCATGTTCTCTGGTGTGAAATATTCACATGACACTTAATTCATCCTGGTTTGAATGATATCATAATAGAATTACAGAAGCTTTTGTGAAGTCAGGATGCCCAAGCATGCATAGTACTTTAAACTAATGAGTAATCCATAATAATTTTTTTGAGACAAGGTTTCTCTGTGTAGCTCTGGCTATCCTGGAACTCACTTTAGACCAGGCTGGCCTCAAACTCAGAGATCTGCCTGCCTCTGCCTCCTAAGTGCTGGGATTAAAGGCATGTGCCACCACCTCCTGGCTTAAAATTTCTAATGAAATATTATTCATAATTAAGAAAATGAAAATTAAAGCATGGGTGTAGTTCAGCAATATCACTTACCATTAATGGATGAATTTTAAGATCCTGAAAAGAACTAAAAAAATGGGGAAATGAAGGCTCTCATATATTCCTTTCATGATTAGATCTCTGAGAATTTCATAGAAAATATTTTGATTATACTCACTCTGAAAATCTTCCCAGATCTTTGCTGCTTTGCTATCAGAATTTATGACTTTAGTTTTTGAAAACCTCTTCATTCTAACTTGTGTCTCCATGTACTCTTTAGTATCTGGGCATTTTCTGGGAGCGTGATCAACTTACCAGTGAAAATTTCCTTATATAAAATTAATGTCCTATACAAGCTAACCATAAGTACCTCTTCTGTTGGGTGTGAGGCTCCGTACCTATCTCTCTCCATGATACTGGGCTTTATCTAACTTGAGCTTGAGCTTGCTTAAGTATTGCCAACTCTATCATAACCCCTTTGAGTTTGTATGCATCTTCCCTACTTGTCTATAAAACTCTGTTTCCTTGTTTCCAAAATGTCTTGGTCTTACAACCCTTCTGTCCCTTCTTCCTAAATGATCCCTGAATCTAGAGAAGAACAGTGTGAAACAGAGTTTCTATTTACTTGTAATTCATTCAGAGTCATTTTAATGTCATATTAATTTGAATGAATAAGATAAAAGGGATCCCTCCTAGGATCTATGAACAATTAATCACACTTCTCATCTAGTAGGATGCATAGCACATTCTAAAACTTTGAAATCTAGGCAGTAGTAATAAAGCATCCAAGTCAATACCAGCTTGATCAGTTGTGACTTTTCTCTCCTTATAGTATCCCCCCTCCACCCCGACATATTTCCCTTTTTTTTTCAATGCTTCCTGTGCCACATGTTCTTGTAAGAACAACTTCAGATTTTCTCATAAAGGTAAAGATACACATTTCCCATTGTGCAGAATTAAATTCTCAAGAATTTTAGTAGGAAGAAGGAACATGAAGGCAGCAGGCAAATATTTTCATTTTTATTGTTATTTATTTATTTATTTATTTATTTATTTTTACATTCCAGACTATATTCCCCTCCAGTCCACCCTCCTACTGTTCCACATCCCATACCTCCTCCCTTCCCCCCTGTCTCCATGAAGATATTCCCCCACATCCCACCCTACTAGACCTCTAAACTCCCTGGTGCCTCCAGTCTCTTGAAGGTTCGGTGCATCTTCTGTATGCACCGGAAGTCCTTTGCTGTATGTATCTTGCGAGCCTCATATCAGCTGGTGGCAAATATTTTCAATCTGTTGTGAATAGAGTAGGATAAAGTCACACTGTGAAAATGGATACATTTTGATATTTTTATCACTGATTTGTTACTCCTACATTATACTAATGTATGCATTTTAATATGAAATATACAGGTAACTAGAATAAACACTTGGGAAAACACATACAATGTATTGTAAACTCAAAGGTGTGAACATGTATTTCTGAATCACATATTGAGGAAGACATATATGCAAGATAAACTAATACAGAAATACAAAAATTACCTAATAATAGTAGATTGTGATGTTTTGGGGAGATTGAGAAATAGTATTGTGGCACAAAATTAGACATATAAGTTCTATGAAGAAAAATATCTTTAAGATTGAAGGTGTTAGTTTTGTTAACTTTACATGATTTAAAACTGTCCAGGAGTAAAATATCAATAGGAGAATGTTTAATATTTATGGACAGGGGATGCATATATTAAATGATGTAGAAAAGTCAGCTAGGTATGGATATTCCCTATGAAGTGTGCTCCTATCTGTTAAGAATGGAGAAACAGAGCTAAATACATTCAAGTAAGAAATAAGCTCATGGCTACTAGTGAGATGTAACTAGTTTCTTGAAGTTCATACTCCATCTTCCTCGTAATGACATTGTAACCTGAAATTATAAATTAAAATGTAATATTTTCAACCATAAGTTTCTTTCTGTCAGGTATTTTATCACAGCAACAGAAATGAAACTAGAACAAAACTGTGCATAATTTCTAAATTATACATATTACCTATGCAAAACTTCCAATTATAACATTTAAAAAGAAATAAAATTTAGCTATTACTCTAGCTGGCACTACTTTACACATGTTAAAAGTGGTAATTTCTTTTCATTCACTCTATCATTTACCTAGCACAAAAATCTGGCCCTGTTAATGTATAAAATCATTTCTGTTCTCTCTTTTCCCATTTTTAGTTATTTCATGGAAGACACAGCCACACTGTGTCTCAGAATATGTGCTGTGTCTTCCAAAGACAGCTGGACAGATGTTTTCAGGAGCACAGCACTGCAGGAGACATATTATTGATTCCCATCCTCTCTCTTTTGTGTAAAAGCAGCAAGCTAGGACATACTGACTTTTCACTCACACATACTAAGGGGTTTCCAATATTCTGGCCATATCCCCTGACCTTCAGTTCTCTTAGGGGCAACAAAGTGTAATATAAAAAAATAATAATGAAAACTAATGTAAACATATTGTTTTTCTTGTATATACTACCATCCAACTGTAGTTTCCCCTCCTTTATACCCCCGACTTACTTCTCCTCAACTCTGCCTCTACTAAGAAAAAACAGGCCCTGACATAAGGAGAACACTGCATAACAACAAAAAGACCAGGCACAAACCATCACATCACAAATGTTAGCAACCTTAATATACTGGGTACAAGTAAGTTAACAAGCTTTACTTACAAGGTTCATTTTGCACATAAAAGAAGAAAGATTTCTGAGTAAATAAGAATGCTAACATTGGTTGTGGGTAAAACAAATTCCTGAATCACTTTTGAATACATTTGAATATGAGTCCAGAAGAAAAATAAGTTTTTGATCTCTTGATTTCTAACTTTCCAATAATGTTGATTTTCATAATCTGTTTTTCACCTTGAAGCAGTGTCCCTCTTGCCTGTCAGCATGAGGGAATATCCCACGACAATGTGTAGATACTCCTTGCTTTGAGTTGAATACACCTTATGTACTATGAATCACATATAGAGATTGAAACTGTCAGTGACACTGTGCCTGGATACTGATGTTAAACAGTGCAGTGCTTAGAATTTATATAAGCCCTGGGCCTTTGTTAAATCTCAAATTAGCTAAACCAGAGAGAAGTAGAATGCATGCTGAGATAAATATAATCACTCACAAAGCTGTTTCTTGCTTAAATTGCTTTATTTAAAAGGCAGGCGCCACAGGGAACCAACACTATAATTTCACTAATTGAACTCTGAACCTAAACTACAGCTACAGAAAAAAAAAAAAAA
>NW_022196914.1:16572260-16581135 GCF_008632895.1 Mastomys coucha
ATTTCATGCTCATGTGCCTTCTGGAGGCTAACAGCATGTTTATAATCTGAAGCCGCATTGTGTAATAGGATGATACCCATTGTATTGCAATTACACACAGATTAAATTGCTACAACATAAGCATGATACTAGCAATTACTAGCTTGTTCTAATATGCTAAGAACAAGCTCTCACTTTAGTTTCATTAAGGAAAACATGAGTAGTGCATGCCAAGATTTAAAAACAGGTAATATAAACTCAGAGGGTACAACTTCTACATAATCTCCAGATTCTGGGTAATTTTAAGATGTGAAAGTGATTTATATTGATATTTATGGCTGTAATCTTTGAAACCTAACTTACTTAAGTATTTTTTTTCCTTCAATAATTGTGTGTTGTTATAAGTGAATAGAAAAACAGGTATAGACAAGAAAAAATTTAAAGGCAATATTTTAAAATAATAGATATCACTCTTAAATATTAAGAGTAATTACAAAATTTGAGAAGCTTCAGTTTTTGTAATCTTAAAATGAAGAGCCATCATTGGTCCTAAATGCCAGCAGTCTTACATACATTGATACTCATACCTATGGCATATGTGAATGCATTACAGTGCTCTGGTTCGGGTCTTTATTTACCACATTAGTGAAGCAGTTTTCTGGTTGTGACTTAGACAATTTGTTCTGTTTTGATAGTGATTGCTGTTAGGCCTTTAGATAATTGGGTTTTCATACAGTGAAAGAAAGGTTAGATAGCTTTCCCATAATGTTATGAAGATAGCAGCGTTTTAAAATGAGTATTGTATGGATTATTCCTAGCTATGGAAAAAATGTGGAATAGTATCTGAATTTTAGTATTACTAGAATTCAGTTGTTAGCTATCTAATTTCCCTAAATTATGTCACAGCTTAACCTTGCATTTGGAGGAATAGTTCATTCTCTCTGTTCCATTAACTGCTATGATCTTTGCATTTGTTTACACTTTATCTACTTTCCTTCAGTACTGCCTCCTCACCTCAGCCTACAAAGGCTAGAACTGCCTCGGGCTTATTACTATGATGTAGGAAGTTATTAAAATATGTTAATTTACTTGACTGCAATGACTTTAAATTAAGCCCTTATAACTTTCTGCCTTCCAGGCTGTCCATAGCTATGTGATACCTGGAATAAGACATCATTCTGTGATCAAATAGTTACTCAGTAAAAAGAAAAATAATTAAGATATATTGTTATAGCATCTTTTGCTCATAACTGTGGCCGTGTTCACTGTATAAGCCTCACAATTTAAGTAAAATTGGAGACATAACATGCCTAGAATCTTTGTTCTGGGTCAGACCTGTTCCTGCACACTTTCCATACTCCCTTATTATCCTCATAGGTTACAGCAGGACTAAGATAGAGAGGAGATTTTTACAAAGGCATGGAACTAATCAGGAACATGCCCCTGTGTGCTCCCAAGCTGCCAGGATTCGGGGTCAAAATCCTTGGTTACTGTAATATACAGCCAATTAAATGTTACAGTAAGTACAAAAAGGCAGTCACTTCTTTCTTTAATATTCTCTCTCTCTGTGTGTACTCCACTATTAGTTAAATAATAAAGACATTTAAATAATATTCTACAGAAATACAGATGCAGACATGGGTATGTTCCTGTGTCATTATCAACTCTTGCTTTACTGAACTTTCTGCTTTTCCAATAACGGGATGAAAAGGACAACTCTCACCTTAAATGTCCTGAGAGATCATTTATTCTGGGTTCTATAAAGATTAAGCCTAGCTGGAAACACTGACTCAGGCTAGCCAGTTTTCATGTTCTACTGTAAAAAGAAAATAAGGTTCTTTCTTTTTTTGAAATTTTAATTACAACTGCATAAAGTATATTTTTATTATGGTGTTCCCTCCTCCATATCCTTCCAGATCCAGTCCACTTTCCTAATCATATAACTCCACACCTTATCTATCTATCTATCTATCTATCTATCTATCTATCTATCTATCTATCTATCTATCTATTTATCTGTCTGTCTATGTAGCTATCAATTTATCTTTCTATCTACCTATCTATCTATCTATCTAGAAAATAGTCAAAAATAAAGAAATTATAAATTTAGAAAGCACAAAAAGTACACAAAGAAACAGGTGAACATGTGAGCGCGCTCGTGCCCGCGTGTGTGCGCACACACACATACACACAAACACATACATACACACTAACAAAATGCAAAATGTACAAGCTAAAGGTCAGTAAGATTAAAAAATACCCAAGCAATGCAATATAAGACAAGAATTTGCAAAACTCCCATTGACTCTCTGGTGAAATCCATAGAGTCTTTTTTGAATATTCCAAACATATGTATATAACAACCAAAGGATGTCAACTCAAACAGGGAGGAGACAATTTATGAGTACTTAAAGGGCCAAAATAGCCTAAGACCTTTGGCTCTGGACGTGCAACATTTCAACCCTTCTAGATTCTGCAAACACTGATATTTTAATTTGTCACTTAGCCAGTTCATGGACAATGTGTAGTGTTTGAGTCTGTTCTTTCAAACCACTTAGCTCACATTGAATTTCAATTACCAAGAGCTCCTAAAATTTCTATAAAATAATACTCTGTGTCTTCTTCTCCTATTCACAGTGCCCCAACCCTTTTCGGCTTATTGTTGTTACTCTTCTTGTGTGACATTATTCTGACATACACTCTTTAAGCACTGATGGTGATTTAAGTTCCTGGCATAGTCCACAGAATTTTACTGGGGAAAATCTATTTTTAGCATTATTATATCTACATTCTTCACTCCTATGAGAGTAGTAGATCTCCCTTTTATTTTTATTAACTTGGGACAAGGTCTTGCTATATCACTCTGACCGGTCTGAAACTTCTTATGTAGTCCAGGATTCCTTCTGGCTGATAGAGATCCACCTGAATCAACTTCCCCAGTCACTAATATATATACATCCCTGATGTATTGTCTAAAACATCTAGTGATTTCACGATAATATTTCTAACATTGACCTTCACAGGAAATTAGCCTGTTTTTCTCTTCTTTCACAATCTTACAATGTCTGTAAAGCATAAGATTTGGGAAGACAACATGCATGGAAAAGAAAATAACAATGAATGACAAAAACTAAATTTTAGGTTCCTTTAAAGAATAGCTGCTCAAGGTTGTTATGGAATCTGGTATCTCAGCTTTCAGCATGAAAACAATACACAAATCACTGTACTATAATAAGCACTAATTTTATGTTCCCATACCATGGTAATATAAGACATTATCAATGGTCAAAACTGAATTTGCAAATCTAGGTGGGTTTTTTTTGTTGTTGTTGGTGGTGGTGGTAGTGTTTTTTTTTCTAGCTATTTAATAAAATATAGACATTACAAAGCCAGACAAAAATAAAGCATTTGAATACCATTCTAATTCTAGTACTTATGTAAAGCATACAAAGATTGACCAGCTCATATTTTTAGTAAGATAAAAATGATAATGAGAATGAGAAAGAAAGGCAAAGGGGATGGAAGAGAATCCACTGGCAACAGCAAGATAATGAAAATAGAAAATGGAAAATCTATAAATATGAATCAGGCATCTGGTACATGCCTAAAATCTGAGCCCTAACTAAGAAGATATCTAAGATACCTAAGTGAAATATAGGTCACCTTGGGGCAAGTGGAGACATGTCACCAGACAGAAAACCTGACAAGGTCGAGCAGAATAAAGATCTCACATAATTTTTATAATTGAGAATGGTAGGGATTTGACTCTGCTCTTGACTCTGTTCCTGTCCTGGAGCATGTGACCAGGACACTCTACTAAGAGGACCATGACAACTGGTTACATAGCATAGACAGTGTTCTCCATGCTAATGAGGCATCTAGATGGACTGCCTGAGAGTTTAGTCAATAAGCTTCCCTTACTGGGTATTCTTTCCTGCAAAAGGTATTTAATCTTTGGTCCATCATGAAGAAGCAGTTTGGACAGGCAAAGACTGTATCCTACCTCAAGGACCGCCTTAGGGGGAAGCCTTTCTCATACAGAGCTGTGCCTAAGTCTCCCTGTAGAAGGCCCCTCCACACTCCTGACACTTATCCTGAACTAAGCCAGATTTCTCCAACCCAGAGATCACCACAAACTATCAGGGCTTGTTCTTGACTCTTCATGGTTTCCTGTTCCCAGCAGTGTCTGAGTACCGAGGAGTATGAAAACTCTAGCCTGTGCCATTTCATACATGGAGAAACAGGGGCTGGGAGCTGGAGTCCTCCCTTAGGCTACATTTGGCCTCCCCAGAAGCAGTGTGAAAGGAATGTAGCCAAGCAACCCTGCATTTCACTTCCCCAAGCTACATTCACACACCTCAGCAGTAAAGCTAACTGCAGACTCACACGTCACCCACTACTACACTACACTATATCATGCCACAGGAGAAATCCCTTAGAAACATTAGATGTTTCTTGTTAAAACAAATTACAAGTGAATTTTTATTTAGGAGAGAATCCTCATCCTCATGTTAAACATTGTTTAAGGTGATAAATGGAAGAATTATTGGTATTTTGAAGTAACATTATTTACAAAATTACTATGAGTTGTATTTAAATCTAAACATATGCAAAACATTTACCACAAAAAAAATTGAAAGACATAGGATTATTCAAATGTGTTGGGGTCACATGTGAAGTATTTTATAAGCTATTTTACAAGAAAAAGCCAATAATAATACAGTTCATTTAAAACTATGTGTGACATAAGGAACAAAGTATAGTCCTGACCTAGGAAGAGACAGTTGGAAGGTATATAGTATATAATTTAGTTCATATTACTGGAGACTTAAATAGGAAGTAATGCTGCAGTGATAGCCTTTATGTGGGGAACAAAACATATTTGCAAGATATTTGATTGTTTAAAGTACTGTATTATTTATGCTTCTAAACATATTACTAAATAATACCAAAAATAAGTCCATTTACCCTCAATGAGAGTTATCATTGCTGGGTACTATTGAGTGTGATTCTCTAGAGTAAATTGGATTTTCCTCACTGGAAAATTTTTTCAGTGACTTAGGTATTGTATATCTAGAGAATGAATGAATCAGGCACTGTCAAGTGTGTATTGTAGATTTCAGGAAAAGAAGAGAACGTTAGACTCTAGTTATAAACGTTATTCATCAAAAAGCTTAAGGAATATGTCTAAGTACTGATAACATATATAATCCAATAGAATTTTCATATAGTAGACTTTTAACACTAACACAGACTTAAATGCTCATAACCAAAATGTAATTAAAATTATACTAGTCTAAACCCTTACTGTATGCCCTTCCTTTTACAGTCAAGTGTTTATCTGTTATTTTCACAATTTAATCCATGGCTCATACCAAAATATTGTTCCATTAATATTTAAATTTATGTGGCTATGATTTTCAGTTTTCTGTTAATTTACAAACTGAACTCAATACTCAAGATTTACTGTAAAGCCTCCCAGGAAGTCTGAGATCATTTGAAGACAACCTCAAGTATAAAGTATGACTAAAGCAGTTTTATGTATCGACTTGCATGTTAGCACACATTCAAACTTGAATGTTACAAATTTAAAGACTCCTATACATCAGAAAAGTAGGACATTTTGGAGAGGAATATTTTATATTAAGGGCAAATGAATATTGCAATTGTGGTTTATATTCATTTCTTAGTTTAAAAAATAGAAACCTTTTTAGTTCCAAAAACCATATAAGATTACTTGATGGTGGCAAAAAATTGGCTCATGTCTGCTGAAAGATCTCTGCCTATAAAAGAGTTGTCCCACATGCTGAGCCTATGACATAAATACTAGCAATATTGAGACCTATTTCTGGGTTTGTCTGGAAATCCTTTCACAAACCAACCAATGTAGTTTAATAATTGTCAAACTTCTGTAAAATGCTTGTTGGGAAATGAGGTAAGATGAATTCTATGAATTTTAACGATTACAATATTTAGGTAAAAAGATTTTTCTCTTTTTATTAATACATGAATAGAATTTATGTTAGCCTAAGCTTTCTAAAATCTAATACACTAAGCCTTCCTTTTAACATGATTTTAAATGAGTCTGCTGTAAAGATTTGACATCCTTGTTATCAACTGAAAGAAAATTTAAACCTCAGGGAAAATGAATTAAACTATAAAAGAAACTGTATATGCAAAAACTGTGATCAACTGCTTTAGGGAAAAATATAATGGTGTTGTTTTATATTGTATTTAAATAATGAGGAGGGAACATTTACCTGGCACCTTTGTAAATGAACTTCTGAGTGTGGAGGAATGTTAACTCATTAATCATTGCTTAGTATCAAATATTAATAAAATTTAAAAGCAACTTTTTGTCTCCATATACATCAGCATTCTTTGGGTACTTGAATATGTTCCCTTGGTATGAACTTTCAATTTAGTAGAATTTTATTTTCTTCCTTTAGTTTTTTTCATATACAGAATTAATATTGTGATCCATTAGTGCATTAGTATAGGTGTTAGGGGATGTAGTTATAACACCCAGAATGGTTATAATCTGGAGAAAAACTCATTTATTTTTTCTCCAATGCCTTAGCAATAAGTCAAAGATTGCTATATCAAAAGTCCATTTTACATGTTCAAGTAAAACTAGACAAAACCTCTTGATTGTAGTATGTGTTATATACACTACAGAAATTTATGAATGATAGTATCCATTGAGGAATGGCAAATCTTTAATCATGTTGACCCAGAAAATTATGGAGTTAACTTAGGAAAGAACAATGTGAAGGCTTGCTTGTTAACCCAATTTTTATAAAAATTTAAATATGCAAAGTCATTTGCCAAGCTCCAATCACCTTACCACACTCAGTTGAGACAGTCTGATAGAATTCATTTGCTCAACATCTGCCAATTTAAACATGTAGACACTCAAACTACTGTCTTAAAATATTAAAAATAATTCCAGTCTGTCATTTTATTATGGTGATTAAAAAGATATCAACATGTGTCAGAAAAATATTACCTACCTTACACAAAGCTTAAACTGGTCAAATAATTTCTAGCATCAAACAAAAATAGGGTGGAATTTTAAACTGTGCCCTAGAGAGCATGTGTGGACCTTGGTCCTCTGCACATACAGTTGTGCAGCTTGGTCCTTATGTAAGTTGTGCAGTGGAATCACAATCTGTCTTTCACTGTTGCCCAACTTTCAATCCCCTTTCACCTACTGAGCTTCTTCCTTTAACCTCAATAGAAGAAAATACATCTAGTACTGCAGCAGTTTGATATGAAAGGGGCACCTATTTCTAAAGAGAAAGGAGGAGTGGATGCTTGTGGGAAGAGGAGATGGGGGAGAAGAACTGGGCATAGAAAAGAGGGCAGAAACTCCTGTGGGGATGTAAAATTAATAAATTAATTAAAAATAAATCTTCCCAAAAGCTGGTTCAGTGGTAGTTTCTAAGCAGGTGCACAGCCCTGAATTTGATCTCTAGCCCTGAATAAACTTTAAAACAAAGCAAAATATAAAAAATAAAAAATAAAAAACACAAAAAACAAAATGATAACAAAAAACAACTAACTACAGATGTCTTACTCTACATCATCACTTGCAAACTTACAAGAAAGTAAGAGAGTGCTGACTAATTAATTATGTTGACTGCACACTTATTCTGGGAATACTCACCAGATTTCTGTGAATCATCATTGATTTGAATAACATCTGAGGTTATATTTCCAGTGTTTAGATTTTCAACAGGTATTTGTAGATTCCTTATGCATTTTCACTTATAAGTGAATTTTAGAATCATTTCATTTTTCAAATGCATTTATGATGATATGGCCAAATAAAACTCTGGCAAGTTACTTTTGGAATGGTAGCTTGACACACAACTATCACACTTCTCTTGAAGACAGTTGTTCATAAATATTAAAGAAAGCACATGAAGAAGCTTGAGATGTTACATTATATAAAATATTGCAGAGTTTTCTTACACTTTAAAGTAGCTTTATAACCTTTGTTATTTCTCTTTTCATGAGATGTGGTTTGTTTGTTTGTTTTTTAATTTGTTCATTGTATCAAAACCAGTGGAGGTGGAATAACCATGTTACAGAAAGCTTATCTAACACTTGAAAAAATAGCTTCATATCACATACAAAGAGTGACTCAATGTTGTTTAATGTAATGTTATATAATGTTTCCTGACAAATCTGTAATTGAAAACCAAAAAAAAAAAAAAAAAAAAAAAAAAAAAAAAAAAAAAAACAGAGATACAAAGGCTGAAGAAATGGTTCAGTGGTTATAGACTTTGGTTTTTGTTTCTTGGTTTGTTTTTTTACAAGACCCCCTTGTGGTCCAAACATCTATACCATGAGGAATACCTCCAACTCAAGGTATGCAATACCATCTGACTTATACAGCTTTCTGCACAAATATGATATGAATGCACATGCAAACAGACACACACACTCCCTGGTAAATTCAGCATTATGAAAAAGTGAATGTATATATATATATATAAATATATATATATATACATATATATGTATATATATAATGTGCATGTGTGTAGATTGAGCCCAGAGATTTCTTTGTATCTTGCTTAAATGTCTACTAGGTATTGATTTATTTATTGGAAAATTATGGTATGTATTATTACCATATGTACATTGAACAAAATGGTGTGTTTATGTTACTTTCACATATGTATACTAATACTTTGTTTATATTTAAATCTCTTATTATACTATGTTGTCCCAGCTGCTTTTTCTGTTTTTTTATTGTTTTCAAATACTCTTATTTGATATTTGTAAGCTATTTCTTCTGCTCCAAACTGTTTTCATGTTAACATATGCTACATGTAGTATTTTGGACAGATAGCAATATATATATATATATATATATATATATATA
>NW_022196914.1:16581171-16592372 GCF_008632895.1 Mastomys coucha
TATATATATATATATATATATATATAACAAACTGGTAAAATTATTTTGTATAGTTTTGTCTATTTTTTTCTGATTAAGTGAAGGCAAGCCTTGAAATCACTGTGTAGTAGTGAATGCTCTTGAACTCTTCATCTTTCTATCTTAATTATTCAGGTGCTGGAATACAAGCATGCACGTACATGACCAACCAATTTTTTTTAATATTGTGATACATAGTTCATTGCATCTGTTTGTGCCAATGATATAATTTTCTTCTTCTGTATGTCTGGATTAAAGTCTTTTGTGACTGTCTGTATCACTTTTTCTTCATCCATTCATTTGTCAACAGGCATCTGGGTGGTATTGCAACTTCAGTGTTCTGAAGATTAACTTCTACTTGAAGATGGCAGGTTGCATTCAGGTTATTCCTAGATGAAAAAGACATAATATCATATTTGATTTCTCCATTTTATAATAAATATGAATATGTAGGGATATCTGTTGTTTTTGACCTAGAGTCCTTTCGACATTTACCAGTAAATGGCACAGATATGTTTCCTCATAAACATCCATGAACATGAGTTCACCTATATGGAATGTATAAAAATATGTGTTTTCTTCTGATCAAATCTTATTCCATTTTATATCTTCCAATTTGAATACTACTTTTATTTTTCTGTTGGCTATTTCAGTAACATTAAAACATTTATATGAATATTCTTGGTACTTGGAGACACTAGTGATTTTTTCAAACATCTACATTTTATGATCAAGGTCTTAAATATGTAATAACATTGTAATATTTTACCTTCAATTTGTTATAAATATGCACTTTTACTATTATATTGTTTATTATCTATTCTATAGTCATTGCAGCAAATTTAGCAACTGAATACAACTATAACCAAAGAGGATGCAGATAATATAAACCATTCTAGTAATTGTATTACTACCAAAATATGTGTCAAAGTAATAACATCCCTCACTCCTTTCAAAGGGAAGAAGAGATCATTTATTCTGAAGCAAAAAGAGTGACCAAGTCCTGAATTAGGTAGCCTGAAATACCATACTCCAGTGTAGTAACACTGTCATGAGGATTAAATAGTCATAAATCAAAAGAATCATATTTTAAAAATATATGAGTGGGATAATCAAGGAGCATATTACATCTATACTATAGGCCACAGATATTTGAAGAAATCTTTATATATGTTCCAATGTTATAAAATAGATAAAATAAATTTTATCTGACTGTTGGTAGGATGTTACATTAAACACTGATGTGGACAATGAATTGGTGGTTATTAAAGATAACTTGAAACACTCTAGCTAGGCTCCTGATAACACTCCTATTTTTCTACAATTACAGAAGTTTTATTCAGTTAATCATGCTTGTGTAACTTTTCATAAGGTTCTGGCCTTTTTTCTTTTTTTTTTTAATTTTAGATATTTTCTTTATTTACATGCGAATTTCTCCATTCTCAATTTCCCCTCCAAAAAACAAAAAAACAAACAAAAACAAACCCCTGTTGCCTCCCCCCTCCCCATGCCTGCCACCCCGCCCTCTCCCACTTTCTGGCCCTGGCATTCCCCTACACTGGAGCACAGAACCTTCACAGGGCCGAGGTCCTCTTTTCATCTAATCTCAGTATAAGCATATGTATTTAAGTTTTGGATGCAGAAATAGAATGATTTGACTAAAATTTCCTCTAAATTATATGTTTAAATCTCAGATGAGAGCTGACAGGCTCTCTTAAGTAGGAGCTGGGAGCTCTGATGCAATCAATGAAATTATTATTTCATGGGCTAACACAACCATGGCTTTATTAAGAGATAGTAGGAGCTAGGTAGTGGTGAATTTGTAGAGGAAATGTTCAGTGAGTGCCGACCTTAGCAAGATGTGCTCAGTAATGTGATATGGGGGTACTTGCTTGTCTTCTGAAGTCAAGTTCCTGTGTTTATCCATTTATGTTAAAGAAGGACTCAGAAATGGATCCCTTTAGCTGAGAAAGTAGAAATATCTCCCTGTTTGATTCCTAGATCTTATTACTTCTTTTCATTTGACTGTTATTTTTAAATTTAAAAAGTCATCTTTCCAATTTCTGGAGTATAAAAAATAATGTAGTTCCCTTCTATTATTTTCATCTTCCTTTTCAAATGCTTATATATTTTATTGGTTATTTTTAGAGACAAGAACATACACTGTCTTGTTATATAAGAAACTGAATAGACTGTATGACATATATCTTATTTGGTATTTTGCAAACTTACCTGAACAGATGGACATTGCTTATACAACAAATTGTTTTTGTCTTTTATTTATGCACAGTAGAGTTACACTGATAAAAACTTATTTACAGACTATATATTCTGTCCCTTGAACACTATATTACTGTAATTCCCTTTAGTAACAATTCATTAATTTATTTCATTTATTGAACTGTCTGCACTTAAATGCTTGATAGTAAGTAGAGAGCAGCACCTTACATATGTGATCTAGCACTTGGATTGTGAAGGAAGAAAAGTTAGAACTTCATGATCATTCATAGCAATAATGCAAGTTCAATTCCCTTCCAGACCACAAGAAATGAAAAAAAGAAAAAAGAAAAAAGAAAAAAAAAAGAAAAACAATCCAAAAAAAAAAAAAAGAAAGAAAGAAAGAAAGAAAGAAAGAAAAAAGAAAGAAAGGGAAAAGGGAAGAGAATGCTTCATGCTCATGTTTGCTTATTTTAGAGTTAGGAGATGACTAAGACACAGTTCTTTCTTTGAAGAGCTCATCTAGATGCAATCCTTATGAAATACTTGAAACACTGATAAGTTGAAATTGTGCGTTCTCTGAGCAATTTCAACAGCCAGACCTGTAGATCCTATTAAGTCCCTATGGATTTTGGTTGCCTTTCGCAAAACTCTTTACCCTTGTATTTGTATGACTTACTTGTTCAAAGTTGAAAGCAAAGTTTTGATCAAATGAATATGATAACTTTATTATTGTGGAAACTGCTTTTAAAATGAAAAATTCACATCTAACCAATAATGTAAAGTGAAGAAATAGCTGCAAGCCTCTGAAGTAGGAAAAAATCTCCTGTTTCTTTTTATTTTCATTAATTTTATACATCTAGCTGTTTTAATGAGACATATATATGTGTATGTGTATGTTTATATACATATATTTTTTTAATATTTGAATATATGTTTTCATATATTAGATTATAATAAATCATATTTATTGTATTGGAACTATCATCATTTTTCTAATGCATGGGAGATGAGGGATTGTAATAAGAGCAATGTATTCTATCTATCTATCTATCTATATGTGTATATATAAATATAAATATAAATATAAATATAAATATATATATATATATATATATATATATATATATATATATATATATATATAGTCTTAGTCAGGGTTTCTATTCCTGCACAAACATCATGACCAAGAAGCAAGTTGGGGAGGAAAGGGTTTATTCAGCTTACTTCCATATTGCTGTTTATCACCAAAGGAAGTCAGGACTGGAACTCAAGCAGGTCAGGAAGGAGGAGCTGATGCAAAGGCCATGGAGGGATGTTCCTTATTGGCTTGATTCTCCTGGCTTGCTCAGCCTGCTCTCTTATAAAACCCAAGACTTCCAGTCCAGGGATGGCACCACCCACAAAGGGCAATTGAGAAAATGCCCCACAGCTAGATCTCATGGAGGCACTTCCCCAACTGAAACTCCCTTCACTGTGATAACTCCAACCTGTGTCAAGTTGACGCACAAAACCAGCCAGTGCATATATATAATCTGATCCTGTTTTCTTGACTGAATTCCATGTGTTATACAACTTGACCCATTTGTAAATGTATGTCCAGTTGCTAAAGTCACCATGAAACCCTGAAGAATTATACAAAATATAAGAAAATGGTAGTTTTTTATTTTTCAAGAAAAAATTCATAGGAATTAAAGTTGAACATCATCAGTGTGGCGTTATCTTTATTGATAACTGCAGAAGAAGCATGCCTTGTGATGTATCACGGGAAAATATAGTGTTAGCCTCATTCAGCTCTCTGCAGCAGCAGAATATCAAGTAGCCTCACCTTCTGTGCACCTTGTTGAAAACTATTAGTTATGCACAAAATAGCATTCTGCTCTGGCAAGTATGCTATTCACCTTGCTGTGTAAGACTAAAGAAAGTAATTTTCTAACTCTTAACAGTTCCAAGAATTTATACAAGCTGCTCTAATCAAAGGCTTCACAAGACACATATATAAAGTAAACATCCTCCGCTTGTCTTTCACACACATTTCATTCTTTTGACATTGTCATTATTTGTACATGATTCTAGGAGGAATTTGTGTGTTCAATGAGACACGCAAAATATTTTAAATTTGCAGTGTAATCTCTGATAATATTTTTTGTTTTTAAATTTTTTTGTTGAGCTTCAAGAATTGAAGAGAATTATTTTATAATCAGATCATTAGAATGAGATCATCATACCGACTTTACCGGCACACACATTTTGTCCATAGAAATCATAGAATGGAAATCTTTAAAAACAGTGGCTATGGAGCACAGAAATCCCTATTTACAGATGAGCAGCTTTCTGAATCAAATCTTACATCTTAAGACAAAGGACTTGGAGAAAGAGGAACACTCCTTCATTGCTGGTGGGACTGCAAGCTGGTACAACCACTCTGGAAATCAGTTAGGCAGTTCCTCCAGAAATTGGACATAGTACTACCAGAGGACCCAGCTATACCACTCCTGGGCATATACCCAGAAGATGCTCCAACATATAATAAGGACACATGTTTCACTATGTTCATAGCAGCCTTATAATAGTCAGAAACTGGAAACAACCCAGATGTCCCTCAACAGAGGGATGGATACAGAAAATGTGGTACATCTACACAATGGAGTACTACTCAGCTATAAAAAGCAATGAATTTATTATATTCTTAAGCAAATGGATGGATCTGGAGCATATCATCCTGAGTGAAGTAACCTAATCACAAAAGAACACACTTGGTATGCACTCTCTGATAAGTGGATATTAGCCCATAAGCTCAGAATAGCCAAAAATACATTCCACAAACCACAGAAACTCAAGAAGAAGGAAGACCAAAGTGTTGATACTTCATTCCTTCTTAAAAGGGGGGAACAAAATACCCATGGAAGGAGTTGTAGAGACAAACTATGGAGCAGAGACTGAAGGAAGGACAATCCAGAGCCTGCTCCACCTGGGAATCCTTCACATATTAAATCATCAAATCCAGACACTCTTGTGGATGCCAACAAGTGCTGGCTGACAGGAGCCTGATATAGCTGTCTCCTGAGAGGCTCTGACAGTGCCCAACTAATACAATAGAGGCTCACAGCCATCCATTGGACTGAGCACAGGGTCCCCAGTGAAGGAGCTAGGGAAAGGACCAAAGGAGCTGAAGGGTTTGCAGTCCCTTAGGACGAACAAAAATATGAACTAACTAGTACCCTCAGAGCTCCCAGGGACTAAACCACCAACCAAAGAGTACACATGGATAGGACTAATGGCTCCAGTTGTATATGTAGAAGAGGATGGCCTAGTTGGTCATCAATGGGAGGAGAGGCCCTTGGCCCTGTGAAGGTTCTATGCCCCAGAGTAGGGGAATGCCAGGGCCAGGAAGCAGAAGAGGGTGAGTTGATGAGCAGGGGGAGGGGAGAGGGAACAGGATTTTTTAATTATTATTTTTTTCTTTCTTTTTTCCAGAAGGGAAACTGGGAAAGGAGATATCATATGACATGTAAATAAATAAAATATCTAATAAAAACTGACAAAGGTCTAAAAAGAATAACTTGAGAAAACAAAATACAATTTTTGGAAATATATTTATTTCACTGAAACTTAAAAGAACTTTGGGAATTGCACCCGTCTGTGAAGCCATATTCAAAACTATGCAAACTGCTTTGCTTCCAACCTGGAGTTGTTGTGCAATTTAAGTCCTTTATATTTAATGAGAAACACTTAACAGAACCATAAAATAAAATACTGGTGACAAAAGGTTCCTTTGTTCTTTGTTGAAATGCTCCTCTATGGCTGCTGGCACAGCTGTCTTAACTTTTATACTGTTAACATTTGTACAAATGCTGAGAAGCCAAACATTGAAATTTATCTTTTGGTCTATTATAAAGAATTTAAAGCAAATTGGAAACAAAGATCAGCCAATGCTTTTTCTTTATGAGTGTTGGTTCCTTTGACATTGAACATTCTATTTTTTGAACAATAAAGTCATGACCATTTTTGAGTTTGTTTTGCTTTTTGATAGTTTTATGAATAAAAATATAAGAAACTTAAGATATTTTTTCACTTTATATTTTATTTTCTTATTTTATTACTGTTTTATTGAGATCGCTGTACCATTTAGCCAGTGGCTTTTCTAACCTTTATGTTACTCTGTGTGGTAAAGTTTATAGTCTGCCAGTTTCACTACCAGAAATATAATATGCTACTTGTTTTTATTTGAACAACTAATCTGCAGCTGACTTTTTAGTATTTGTGGCCATAGGGCTTGAGGAGTTCCTGTAGGGGAGGTGAAGAACTTGGGTGATGAAAACTGAATAATTCAAATGAACAAGCTCGATGATTTGCCTTTTCCTGTTATTCATTAGTCAAATATCTTCCATAAATACTTTGTAACTATTTGACAGTCCATCTAGTACTTATGTATGATACAGTGGAGAGTATTTTGCCATACCCATCTTTTCTTACATTCATAAGTAACTCTGCAGCCTCATGTAGACCTGGTCAGTCAATTGCCTTCTATTCTTTCCTACCTTGTTTGTATTATTTCATTTTATGGGTCCCTTATTTAATTATACTAAAGAAACATAAGTTTCTTTTTTATTCTTTGATATTCTTATCTCTGTGAATAGTATCAGGTTTTATCATTCTTGCTCTTCTTGCAATTATGTTACAGGTTTTGCTTTACAATAATTTTTTTCTAGTACTAGCCATTGTTACTATGTTAGTGTGTCTAAGGTGTATGCGGATTGTCATCTGGTAAACACAAATACCTAGTGTATATAGGGCTTGGTGCTATCCACAGTTTCAATCTTCACTGAGGTATTTCAAAATGTTAATTGTTGTTAGGGGAGCACTACAAGAAAAGTTTTTAGTCATTTTTTGAAAATTTTATATGCACATACAATGAAATATGATATTGTCCAGTCCTTCTTTATACTCTCCATCTGCCTCATGATTTTTCTGAAATATATTTCTTTCCCAATTTCATATTCTCTACTTTTTATAAAATAAATACCTACTAAGTGCTATTAGTGTCCATTAGCTGCCCATATATTTATGTGCATGCTACCACATATTGAATGTAGACAATCTATCAATGGCCAAACCTCCAGACAAAGAATGTCACTTTCTCCTTCTGTAATCATTAACTACTGATGGATTTTAGGAGGGGAGCCAGATCAGCTCCTCTGGTACCTGTCTGCAAGTTGTAGCTGGTCTAACTTTGTACAAGTAACCACAGATAATGTGAGTTTATGCAAATAACTTACATTCTACGTCAAGAAGACAGGACATCATTTCACAGTACTCTTCCCTAGCCTCTGGATCTCACAGTCTTCCTATTTTCTTTCTTTCCATGTCCCCTGAGCCCTGGTGGTGAACTTGATAAAGAGGTCCCACTTAGGGCTAGAAAAATGGCTTAGAAGTTATGAGCATTTGAATTTAGACATGATGCAGATTCTGTTCCCAACGTCAGTATTGTAGCTCACAACCATCTTTAATTATATTTCCTGGGAAATCTGACCTTTGCATGTACTAGGGATGCAAGTGGAACAATACCTATATGCAAGACAAACACTAACACAAATTCAATAATAATTAATAATGACAAATGTTGCATATAGTTTTAAAATCATGCTACAGCCATTGCCCAGGAGCTATCAGCTATCAGCCTCTCCTAGCTTCATTTTGTTCCACCTGGATTAGCTCTAGGATTAGCTGCCACCATCCCAAACATGGCTTCCTTTTCTACCTACCTTTAAGCTCCAGGAGGTGACCTAGCACAACTAGCCCACTCCCAAGAATCCATGGATAAAAGACACACACTCAATTAATTCCTTTAGAATTTGCCTTCTTTGCACAATTTTCTGGGCACAGATACCTCCGGAAAGGTGTGCCCTTACCAATTTGTAATCTCTGTTTCTCCTCCACATCCTTGGCTACCCACCTGTAGTACAGGCCACAGGCCTTAGCTTCCTTGAGGCCTTACATGTTTGTTGCCTTCTACTGGTTCCAAACCATGGCAGAAAAAAAAAAAAAAAAAAAAAAAAAAAAAAAAAAAAACCTCTTTCCTTTCCTACAGCTCCTCTGCTCAGCAATTGGTTCCTGGCCTTCTCTATTGACAAATCAGGAACAAATGAGGGAATAAGATCTTAGAATCAAAATCTCTGCTTAAAGACAAAAGGATGTCTCTTTTTGCTATAAACTCATAGTAACCAATTCTCAGCATTTTTGCAAGTGAATTTTTTTTCAATTTTTACCTGTTTCCTTATGTCTTGTACTGGCTGGTTTTGTGTGTCAACTTGACACAGGCTGGAGTTATCACAGAGAAGGGAGGTTCAGTTGGGGAAGTGAGTCCATGAGATCCAGCTATGGAGCATTTTCTCAACTAGTGATCAAGGGTGTAGGGCCCCTTGTGGGTGGTACCATCCCTGGGCTGGAAGTCTTGGGTTCTATAAGAGAGCAGCCTGAGAAAGCCAGGGGAAGCAAGCCAGTAAGAAACATCTCTCCATGGCCTCTGCATCAGCTCCTGCTTGAGTTCCAGTTCTGACTTCCTCTGATGATCAACATCAGTGTGGAAGGTAAGCTCAATAAACCCTTTCCTCCCCAACTTGCTTCATGGTCATGATGTTTGTGCAGGAATAGAAACCCTGACTAAGACATGTCTCTCTTCACTGTGTTTTCTCTGTTTCTATGTGAATAGCAATGAGTATGCCAATTTGAATTCAGTATGCAAAGAGATTATTGTTCCATCAGAGATTATCTTATGCTAAGAAAAAATTAAATAACAAAAGGCTTCCAACAATAGAAATCTCACTTCTAAATTCCCTTTTAAGGAGTTCATCTTTCCTTGACAAAATCATGCACCCATTTTGTCATCAGTTTTTCATAAAACTAAACTCCTGTCATCAAAAGATAGAACGATGAGGCTGTTCTATGCTCATACTTACAGCTGCAGTTACCCATAATTCTTTCATATGTTGTCTTAGTTACTGTTCTATTACTGTGAAGAGACACCATGAAGAAGGCTACTCCTATAAAAGAGAACATTTATTTAGAATTTACATTGAGGTTTAGAGTGTTTAAACCATGTGGTAACAGCAGGAAGTACATAGGAGCACTGGAACAGTAGTCAAAAGTTTTAAATCCTGATTCTCAAGCAGCATGTGGGGAGGGGGTGTGGAGAAAGAAGAGGGTAGGGTAGGGTGGCTTTGACATGGGCTTTTGAAATATCCAAAGCACATTGCCAGTGACACACCTCATCCAACAAGAATTTTTCAAAATCCACCCTTAAAAAGTTCTACAGCATGTGTTTAGTAGAGGATTGCAAAATCGATCATCAATAGGAGGAGAGGACCTCGGCCCTGTGAAGGTTCTGTGCCCCAGTGTAGGGGAATGCCAGGGCCAGAAAGTGGGAGAGGGTGGGGTGGCAGGCATGGCGGGGAGGCAACAGGGGTTTGTTTTTGTTGTTTTTGTTTGTTTCTTTGTTTTTTGGAGGGGAATCTGGGAATGGAGAAATTTACATGTAAATAAAGAAAATATCTAAAATAATAAAAAAAAAAGTTCTAATAACCTGCGACCAAACACTCAAAAATGTGAGTGCTTATGGGGACCACTCTCATTCAAACCACTACATTCCTTTCCTATCCCCCATACTCTTTGTTCACATCATGAAGAAAATGCATTTAGACCAACTTCAAATATCCCCTTAGTATTTCAGTGTCAAGACTACATTGACATCCAATGAATCTTTTGTAAGTTAAGGTAACCTGTTAACTATAACACCTTGAAAAACAAAATTAAAATAACAAACAACAAAAACAGATGACATACTTCTAGCATACAATGGTAGAGACTATATACTACCATTTCCAAGAGGAGGATAAGAGGTATATTCAGGGGACACAGATCAAAATGAGACAAAAATGTCAGGACAGTCTCCAATTCTTGAAAATCTTTATCTGATTAAAAAGGGGTAATATGATGGCTCTTCCCTTCAAGGTTTTCTGACTGCAACATACTTTTCTATTTTATACTAGTTCCACACACTATCTGTAGTTCCCTTGCAGGTATCCCATAGCCTGAGCATCTCCAAATCTTGGGGTTTTCAATGCAACAAGATTTCACCTTCACAGCTTCTCACAGCAGCCTCTTGAGGCTTCTGTTAAGGGACTCCCCTGCCATATTCTGGTCTTAGTGGTTTTCCTAAAATAGAAAGATTCCACATCCATTTTTTGATATCCCTTCTGACTCTAAAGCCAGACTTTTGTGACAGAAGCTGCCAAGATCTTCTGTTTGCTGGGACCAGAACCTGGCCCTCTTCTTTGGATTACAAATTAGTAAGTTTTCCTTGTTGCTTAGACATTAGAATTTCTTTAGGCCTTTTCCTTTCATATTGTCAATAGTAGGCTGTCTTGAAATTCCATGTCAATGGCAGTAATCAAAAACTCTTCAATTTACTTATAGTCAGACTCCTACAAGAAAAAAAGCAGCCATTTTTTCTTCTTTTCTTCCTTCCTTCCTTCCTTCCTTCTTTTCTTTCTCTAGTTCTCTCATTCTTTTCTTTTCTTTTTTCCTTTTTCTCCTTCCTTTGGATCAAAAAGATACAAGAATGATCTCTAGGACATTTGCTAATAAGTATTCCCTCTGAACCCACTTGAACCCACTTGACCCGCTCTTATAATTCCAATCACTCTCAGCCCTTGTATCTTCAATGTCCCTACTAGGATGATCCATTCAAAAGGATATGCATGGAAATGCAGGGACGAAAATATAGCAGAGACTCAAAGAAAGGCTGCTCAGCTCCTGCGATGGGATTAAAGGAGAGGGCCAGGGCCACCACCACCAGCACTTGGGAGGCAGAGGCAGGTGGATTTCTGAGTTGCTGAGGCCAGCCTGGTCTACAGAGTGAGTTCCAGGACAGCCAGGGCAACACCGAAAAACCCTGTCTCAAAAAA
>NW_022196914.1:16592477-16597657 GCF_008632895.1 Mastomys coucha
CTAGCCCAACTTGGGATCCATCTAATGAGCTCACACCAAATCCTGACACTTATTGAGGCCACATTGTGTATGCAAATAGGAGCCTGGAATGGCTGTCTGCTGTCCTCTGAGAGGCTCTACCAGCAATTGACAGAGACAAATGCAGCTACTTACAACCAACCATTGGATTGTGGTCAGGGACCCATATGGAAGAGTTAGAGGAATAATTGAAGGAAGGGGATTGCAACCCCATAGGAAGAACAACAATGTCAACTACCCTGGATTCCTCAGAGCTCCCAGAGACTGAGACAAAAGGCAAGGAGCATACATGGACTTGTTTCTGTCCCCAGGCACCTTGTATGGCCCTAGTGAGAGAGGATGAACCTAATCCTGTGGAAACTTGATGCTCTAGAAAAGAGGGATGCTGGTAGGAGTGAGATAGGGATGGGTGTGTGGGTGCTGGAGCACCCTCTCAGAGGTGGGGGGTAGGGAATGGGGTAAAGAACTTGGAGAAGGGGGAACAGAAAGAGAGACAACTTTTGGAATGTAAATAAATAAAATAATAAAAAGTGTTCAACCACTTTCTAGTTCAAAGTCCAAGATTCTTTCGTATTTATCCAACAAATGGTAAAGTCAGGTTGTCATACCAATACCAATAATCTCAGTTCTAACTTCTCTCTAAATTACTGTTCTAGCATTATGAAAAGTCAGAATGGTCAAGGCAGCTCTTATAACGGAAACATTTATTTGGAGGATTGATTATAGTTTAAGAGGTTTAGTCCATCGTTAAAATGGCAGCAAGTAAACAGATATGTTGCTATAACAGTAACTGAGAGCCTCACAACCTAATCCACAGACAGCAAGTAGAGAGAAACACCTCAAAGCCTTGTAATTTTATGAGGTTCCATTTGTCAATTCTTGATCTTAGGGCATAAGCTATTGGTGTTCTGTTCAGGAAAATTTCCCCTGTGCCCATGTGCTTGAGGGTCTTCTCCACTTTCTTTTCTATTAGTTTCAATGTATCCGGTATTATGTGGAGGTCCTTGATCCACTTGGTCTTGAGCTTTGTACAAGGAGATAGGAAGGGATCGATTTGCATTCTTCTATATGCCAATTGCCAGTTGAGCCAGCACCATTTGTTGAAAATGCTGTCTTTTCTCCACTGGACGGATTTTAGCTCCTTAGTCAAAGATCAAGTGACCAGAGGTGTGTGGGTTCATTTCTGGATCTTCAGTTCTATTCCACTGATCCACCTGCCTGTCACTGTACCACTACCATGTAGTTTTTAATCACAATTGCTCTGCAGTACAGCTTAATATCTGGGATGGTGATTCCACCAGAGGTTCTTTTGTTGTTGAGAATAGTATTCCTTATCCTAGGTTTTTTGTTATTCCATATCAATTTACAAATTACTCTTGCTAAGTCGATGAAGAATTGAGTTGGAATTTTGATGGGGATTGCATTGAACCTGTAGACTGCTTTCGGCAAGGTGGTCATTTTTAAGATATTAATCCTGCCAATCCCTGAGCATGGGAGATCTTTCCATCTTCTGAGATCTCCTTCAATTTCCTTCTTCAGAGACTTGAAGTTCTTGTCAAACAGATCTTTTACTTGCTTAGTTAGAGTCACACCAAGGTATTTTATATTATTTGTGAATATTGTGAAGGGTGTTGTTTCCCTAATTTCTTTTTTTTCTTGTATTTTTTATTATATATTTTCTTTATTTATATGTCATATGATTTCTCCTTTCCCAGTTTCCCCTCCAAAACAAAAAACAACAACAACAAGAACAAACCCCTGTTCCCTCCCCCCTCCCCCTGCTCTCTACCCCACCCTCTCCTGCTTACTGGCCCTGCCATTCCTCTACACTGGGGCATTTCCCTAAGTTCTTTCTCAGCCTGTTTATCCTCTGTATAGAGGAAGGCAACTGATTTGCTTGAGTTAATTTTATATCCAGCTACTTTGCTGAAGTTGTTTATCAGGTTTAGGAGCTCTCTGGTGGAATTTTTGGGTCACTTAAGAATACTTTTATATCCAGCAAATAGTGATAATTTGATTTCCTCCTTTCCAATTCATATCCCTTTGATCTCCTTTTGTTGTCTAATTTCATTGGCTAGGACCTCTAGTACAATATTGATTAGGTAGGGAGAGAGTGGGCAGCCTTGTCTAGTCCCTGATTTTAGTGGGACTGTTTCTAGTTTTCTCCACTTAGTTTGATGTTGGCTACTGGTTTGCTGTATATTGCTTTTACTATGTTTAAGTATGGGCCTTGAATTCCTGATCTTTCCAAGACTTTTATCATGAAGGGATGTTGGATTTTTTTTCAAATGCTTTCTCAGCATCTAATAAGACAATCATATGTTTTTTTTCCTTTGATTTTGTTTACATAATGAATTATGTTGATGGATTTCCATATATTGAACCATCCCTGTATCCTGGGATGAAGCCTACTTGATCATGGTGGATGATTGTTTTGATGTGTTCTTGGATTCAGTTTGCAAGAATTTTATTGATTATTTTTGCATTGATATTCATAAGGGAAATTGGTCTGAAGTTTTCTTTCTTTGTTAGGTCTTTGTATGGTTTAGGTATACAAATAATTGTGGCTTCATAGAACAAACTGGATAGAGTACCTTCTGTTTCTATTTTGTGGAATAGTTTGAGGAGTATTGGTATTAGGTCTTCTCTGAAGGTCTGGTAAAACTCTGCACTAACCCATCTGGACTTGAATTTTTTTGTTTGTTTGTTTGTTTGTTTGTTTTGTTTGGGAGACTCTTAATGACTGTTTCAATTTCATGAGCAGATATGGGACTGTTTAGATCATTTATCTGATCTTCATTTAACTTTGGTACCTGGTATCTGTCTAGGAAATTGTCCATTTCATCCAGTTTTTCCAGTTTTGTTGAATGTAGGCTTTTGTAGTAGGATCTTATGATTTTTACATTTCCCTAGTGTCTGTTATTATGTTTGCCTTTTCATTTCTGATCTTGTTAATTAGGATGCTGTCTCTGTGCCCTCTGGTTAGTCTGGCATTCAAATATGTAACAATAGAGGCCATTGTTATTTAAACAACCACAAAATTACACACACATTTTCTTATTAACACTGTCTCTATCTTTGCTGCCCATCTTATTTTCTGGTTTTGATTATGTTATGTTCTCATATTTATAGCTACACAAACTCTAGGTTCAACTTTCTCTACAATACCTATCAGTTCCTTTCTCTCCTTAACATGACCCACCTTCTCTCTACCTCAGATACTCTTGAATATCCTCAGCATTGTGTTTGTATCCATACTTGTCCTTTATTGTAATTTCTATTATGATTTATGAGTGAGAATTAAAAGCATATTGCCATTTTGAGCCTTAAGCTAATTGTTATGGAAGCTTTTATGTTAGTTATAGAGTTTTTCACATTATTTTTCTTTTTGTCCTTATTTTAAGTTACTTTATAGGATAATAAGGTTAATAATATTTTCATCTGCATATAATGCATGTACATACATGCACCTCCTCATCACCCTTTTTATGTGCTTCTTTCTGCATAAATAGGCCTGATTCTGCATCTCTGCCCCCCCTTACACATACATCCACTTCTATTCCTAGCCCCTCATTTCTCAGTCTCCTTGAAGACAAAAGAGATAAGATAAACTTAAGAGTAAATTAAGTCTTCATTAAGAAAGGGGAAATTCTAATTTCAATGGGCAAGAAGAATGAGACTATTTTATCTGATTGCTTTATTTAACATAACTGTGCTAGATTATACAATATATTACCAATATGAGATACATTTGAGATAAATATGAATTAAATATATCCTAGTTTAGGAAAACAGACTTTTTTGCTTTTATAGAATAATGGGCCTCAGTGGCATATTTAAGTGTCCTTAAGGAATGATAGCTAGATCACAATAATTAACTTTATATAAATAGACCTTTAAGAGCTCTTGTTTGATTTACTTTAATTTCTTTACTATGGTTTATGGCTCATGTCACAGCAATGGCACATAAAATAAACAAGGTAATATCTATATCAATTCAATGGAATCTGCAGTAATAGTAAGTCATACTAGGCTAGCCAATATAATTACACAGTTGAATATAGTGTGGTTGTAAGCAATGTTTCATATAGGAGGATATGTGGGTTATGGTGTTATGCTGTGTTTCATTGATTGGGATGTCTACTGTCTACTAGCTTTAGGCATTGAAGCAGTCTTCATTCTGTCATTCTTATGTAAACAATTACTTCATTCAGTGTAAACTATCATATACACACACATATATATTTATTCTCATCACAGAGATTGGATTTCCTTGTTAGAATGGTATTAACTTTTAAACCCAATGGTCAGCTGTTGTAGAGTTTTATCAAATATTTGTTAGTATACCACATATTTTGACTATTTACCCCATGTGTATGATCTCACCCATTATCAACACTTCTTACTGCAATGGTCCTTTATTGTATTTGCTACTTTGCCTTAACATAGGGTCCAATACATGCAAAATAAGTACTCTGCCACATAAAGTGATATCTCTACATCAAGTAGAATACTTATAGATATCCATACACCATCATTGATATTGTCTCTCTTGAAGTCCATTGGTTATACTACTGTTTGCTCAAAGCACCGTATATTCTGTGGTCATGGATACCTGAATGTTAAGTATCCAGCATTGCCAGATTGTTCATAGAATTTCACTGCATACTCAAAATCTTATGTATTCCATTAATATTTGGAATATTTCAATATTTTTCCAATCTCATGATGTTCCATATTTAGAATTAGATTTTATATTGTCTCCAAGTTGGTTTCTTTCTCATTGTCATATGTATTTTAAGATTTTTCTATGACTTTGAATGCTTCATAGTTCATTTCTGTTTTACATATGAGAAATTTCTCTTTCTTAGATAACAACACAGTCTACTTGCCTTTTTCCTACTGAAGAACTTATAGGCCTTTCATGCAATTTAGAAACTATGTATAGTACTGCTATAAATATCTATGCATCTCTCTGTTAGGTCTTGAGTTTTGTTTTGTTTTGTTATGTTTGTAATCATTTGCTAAAAATGAATGGCAATGATTTCTGGAAAATCCCATAAGAGACTTTTGAGATTCTTAGGAAACTGGTAAAATGTGTACTATAGATGTACATTGTTCATTGCTATCAGCAGTGAATGATATCCATTATTTCAAACTTG
>NW_022196914.1:16597667-16606080 GCF_008632895.1 Mastomys coucha
GAAAAAGAAAAAGAAAAAGAAAACAACATGAGGCATATTTTATAAAGTATACCATATATACTTTCTTGATGACTTTTGAATTCAATCATTGGCACAATTTATGATCTAAGTTTATATTATTTTCTTACTAAATGTTAAGAGTTCTTTATAGATCCTGAAAAGAAAAAGAAATACCCCTTGAGATACATCAGTAACCTTTCATAGGCTTGTATTTATATAATGTATTATTTATAATAAAACCCACAAATTTGATGTCATTTATTAAGGCAATTTCTCTGAGAATTCATACCTTGTTTATTATGTTCTAGAAGCTGGTCTGTAATCTATCCTGGAATTTCCACTTTTTCCCTCAAAACTATCTCAAGGAAAAAAATATATTTTATTCTTAATACTTTACATATGACAGTGTCATTGTTTCACAATATTGAGTCCCTCATCTCAAACTATTTTACAATGTGCTATGTTGCCAATATTTTATTAAAATAATAAGTTTATGATGCATAAATCATCACCTGTTGTTTTTCAGTTACTGCATGTATACTTCACACATGTCTAAGAGATACATTCAGATATGTTAAGCATTCATACATTTTACTTTGTATGTTGATGATTTTTACCATGTGATTAATTAGGTCTGTATGATTAGAAGTTTTGTGTTATTAATGACTTTTGGTTACCAAAACAGTACCAATCATGACAGGTTTTAATATATCACAATTTCATTTTCACATTACTATGTAAATCAATGGAGATCACTTTTAGCTTACAGTGTAAAATATGAAACAACTGGTCCCATGAGACAAAGGAAAGTAAGTGAAAAACACAGCTAACCCCAGATCTTCCATTCATTTACTAAGTTTATGTGTAAAATATCAACAATTTGTGTTTCTAGATATTGGGAACTAAAGAAAACCCCCTATTGGTAATATAACAGATGGAAAATGTATAGAACAGTCGGTAGGGAGTAGAGAGGCTGGAGGAATAGACATCCTGAATTTTGCTTTCCACATTGAACAACAGGATCGTAGTTTCATTGAAATGGAGAACAAGTAAAGGTTTGAAACTGGACTATTCTATTATCGAATTTAAGTAATAAATGTTTGTTGTGCACATAAAATGGAAGGCAGTGATAAGAGCAGAAATGCCATGAGCAACATCAGAGACATTATTAAGTTATATTATGAATAAAATCATATCATCAAGTTTCTTCAACAAAAGTTTCTTCAGGATACACTTTAAATTTAGACTCAGGGATGAGCTTTGAAATATTTGACTTAGAATGACACTGTAGGTTTACTCTGTAATGGCGTTGAGAGTCAGAGAGAGAGAGAGAGAGAGAGAGAGAGAGAGAGAGAGAGAGAAAGAGAGAGAGAGAGAGAGAGAGAGAGATAGCGAGGGAGGGAGGGAGGGGAGGGGAGAGGAGAACACAGGAAAGAAGAGCAGAGGAGGAGAGGAGAGCAGAGGAGAGGAGAGGAAAGAAAAGAGGAAGAGAGAAAGTTATTGAGAGGGGAAACCTAGTGAGTAAAAGATAGGATTCTATTGGAAAAATGCATATCTAGGGCAGACATATGGTTTTGGCTCTTATTAGACATTTAGATATGTTATACTTACATACGAATTCAATTTGGTTTTTCCTGAAATCAGTGCTCTTCATGAAAACTCTGTGTTTGTGTGTGTGTGTGTGTGTGTGTGATGTGTGTTTGTATCTGTGTGTGTCTGTGTCAATGTGTTTATATGTATGTGATGTGTATGAGTGTATCTGTGTGTGATATGTATGTGTGTGTGCTTCTCTGTGTATAATTGTGTATGTGTATGATGTGTATGAGTGTATCTGTGTGTGATGTGTGTGAGTTTATCTGTGTGTAATGTGTGAATGTGTCTGTGTGTGTGTGACTGTGTATACGATGTGTGTCTATGTGCATGGAAATAAATATTCTACAGAGTTGAGGGCCAAGAACCATGTCAGAAAATATCCCCCTATATCAGAAGAGATTCCAGCAAAGAAAAATGGATATTACTTAAGGTGTATATGAAGCAAGAGAGAGTCAGCCTTCAAGTCCACATGCTCAGAGGAATGATATCAGTATGTGTGACATATTACTAAGAGGAATTACTTAGAAAATATAGAATCCACTATCATTTGCAGAGAAGGAGGCATGAGTAGATAACATTGAAGGTTATTTCAGTGAGGTTGTTCACTTTCAATCCAATTAGGACAGAAACAGAGTGAGAGACCATGGAGAAGACAAAACATAGTTAGAGCTGTCAAGAATTTTGTTATATAAGGAATAAGCTTATGAATCATATGATGGAGGGTACTTGAAAGGCATTTCTCTGTGTTAGGTCATATTTTCTGTTTTAAAATTGTGCAGAGTATTGACTTATCTTCTATATAAACTGGGAAAACAACATTAAATATTTTGACAATGGATTTCTGAGTTGTTGGTTAGTCATGGTGAAAAAAGTAATAATATAATATTAAGAAATATTAGCCTAGAGTAGAAAATTCTAAATCGTTTACACCAATTTAACAAGAACTAAATGAATTAGCATTATTGTCCTGAGCCTATCCTACTTTCTTCACTGAAGAAAAATTTTATATGAGTGGATACCAATATAGCAATGTTTTATGAACTAAGTAAAAAACAAATTATAATTTTAAAACATTTTAGAGATGGATAAAAGAATAATAGCCTTCTGTAAAAGTGGTCATGTATTTCTAGAACAATATAACAAAATTATCTTTGCTAAGCTGTAACATAGATATAAAAATATAGCCAGTAAAGAACTATTGTATCTCTTTAAGATGATATGAGAAATAGTAAATAACAATATTGGAAGATTTAATGAAAAGAAAATGTAATATTTCTTTCTTAGGAAATAAAAAAATGTAAAAAAATTTTCATCATGTAATTAAGAACTAGTTCTTGATGACTCTTTCAGTTTCTTAAAAAATATGATGATAGACAATAGGAATATTATAGCGTTACAAAGAAAGGATTTTTAGAAACAACAGTGTGGAAACAAAAGAGAAAAGAGTATTCAGAAGGCCACAAAAAATGCTCTTATGATCAAATAAAAGCTATAGTATGTGTCATATTACAGAGAATTGTTCAAAATCTATTGTCATCTTATCTCAAGATTTCATTGTGGTAACCCCACATGATATGTTGTCAGATTTAATGCAGGAATACATGTAAGTAACATCGTGTTTTGGAAAAGTTACGTAATATAGAGACAGCACAATTGTAACTCTAATACTTTTATTGTTGACCTAAGTTATTTTATCTAATTTCCTAGATGTCGTACTTAATTGCTGAGCTTATTTATTTCCAGACATAAAAGAAATGATGAAGATTTTGATTGTAGAAATTGAACAGGAAATGGATAATTGCCATAAAAATAGGGGACATACATTGAATCAATACTTTGTACATACCCATGTGCCATTACTCTTGTTGTCATAATCCCAGCAAAAGTTAAAACAATTAAACTGCATCATTTATTTTACTGAAATTGCATGTCTGAGTGTATATATGTGTGTGTATACATCTGATATATATATATATATATATAGTTAGATAAATAGATAGACAGATGTACTCAGTATATATAGATAGATAGTATTATATAGAATATAAGTATATATATATTATAGTATATATATATATATATATATACTATATAGTATATACTTGAGGTGATTAAGATTATTATGAAAGATTAATGAAAACTTGAAAATGGCCACATGGGAGATATTTGATAAGCTATAGTTAACAAAATTGATGTCATATTCACTGAACTTGCTCAAACCTATTTCAAATTTAAGGTGAAATTAATTATGCAAATTTATGGAGAGATTAATCAAACTAAACTATTTTTAAACCTCATATCTAGACATTTTCCTGTAAATTACTTCAAAAATAAAGGTTAATACAGGTTTGAAAGAAAGGTTTGCCGAGCAAAAACATGTACTGCTCAATAAAATAAATTTCAGTCAGGGATTCATTCTGGTTTGTAATTCTGCACTTGCTAGGTGTTCATAAGATCTTAAATTCTTCTTATGCATCAAGACATAACAACTCTGCCTGTTTAAACAATAAGCATTGCACAATGGTGAGAATTATCCAATAACAAAACATCAAATATAATTTGATGTATTGATAGATACTTTACAAAATATCACTTACATATTTTTATTTCCAGATAAGCAGAAATGGTTCTCTTTTTTCCATTTCACTTCAAATTAAGAAATTATTATAACTAGAGAAGACAACTGCTATTTACAAACATTATGTAGCCATGAAATGAAAGTTTAGGGCTATATATTAACTGGCAATATTTAACAAATAAATCATTTTGTATTTCGGGTGAAATAAATGACATATAAATGATTTCATACTCTCGTTATGCAAAGCTGTCTCTTCTCATTTCTTCTCATTTCTTAGAATAGTATGCTTATATCTGTCAACATTCCCATGATGAGGGATCTACATAACCACATAAGTCTATTGTTTTATATAAAAATATTTAGTTTGCAATAATCTAGATATCCACAAGACAACATTAAAAAATAGCTGTCGAAATAACTTAGACTTTTCAGTTTTATTATATGACTTTATTTCCCTTAACTTTCTTTACATACTAGCTACTCTGGGATGAACTTTCTTTACATTCTGTTGAATAAAATTCCTCTGCTGAATAAAATTCCTCTGCCCAACAACCCTCGTGTGAACATACACCATGTAAATGTTTCCATCTGATTTTAAATACTATAGAAGTATTTATGCCCAGTAACATGGCTGCTCTGGCTAAGGATCATATCCAAAGATCTTCTAGGTTTGTGTGATCCTGCTGGAATGAAGACACACCTTTCATCCCAGGCAACAGAGATAAGCAGATCTCTAAGTTGAAGGCCTTGTATAGAGCAAGTTTCAAGTAAAGAAAAGCTTAGGTCCAGGTAGAGTGGTACCAACCTTTAGTCCTAGCACTCAGGAGAGCAACATGCAGATCTCAGAGTTCTAGTCAGTCAGTTCTGTTAAGTCAGTAGGTAAATTCAGTGCAATGCAGTTGAGTCAGTCAGTTGGAAGTCAGTGCAATGAGTGCAGTGCAATGCAGTGGAGTGGTGGTGAGTTCATTTGTGAGTTCATGAAGTTCAGTGCAGGTCAGCAGAGGCAAGTGAAGCGAGAGAAGAAGACAGATGATTAGATATCTAAGTAAAGAATATATAATTGGTGTTTCTGATATTTTATGTTATAGATCTGAACAGAGATATTTAAATGAGAACAATATTTATTTCCATGTATTTAATCAACAGCTATATAATAGCCAGATAATATGATTCTTTCAATTTTCTAAATAAATTTAAGTGCATATAGAGAAACTTAGTGGCATTTTTGTCCAATTAACCTTTTTTCTCCAATGAACTCTTCTGAATATGTCATAGAGTTTTTAGAAAAATAGTACTTTCTTTAAGTTGTTATTGGTTTTACAGTGATAATAATTCCATGTATTTTATTTGTTGGAGAACAATTAGCAAAAGCACACTAGTCAACCTAAGAATATTATGTTCTCCTGGAATCAAAATTCAGACATTTCAATGATATTCTGATTTAATTCAAACACTTACTTAAAGAGACTAGAAATTTTCTAAAAACTATTCACAAATAAGTATATCTCTTAGAATATTTTCAAATATGCCAGGAATATGAAATAAATATAATTTTATTTGGTAAATCACTTTCGCATCTTTTTTAAATGAACAAATCAAGAACTGTTATAGCCTGAGTTTGCCATTAAAAGAGTCTCTGATCTGTGTTTCAGACCTGATAAAGACATTTTTGTGACCTCACTAATCTTGTTTCTTATCTAGAATCTAGAATCAACTATGAATAGCCATTTTAATCTATCTACCTACCCTATATGTCTGTTCACAAATTAATTCTTGTCACACAATTTTAAACAATTTCATGCCTCCAAGTGGCACAAGAATATCCTGCTGTTTTTGAATCTAAAGATAGTTCTAGCTGATTTAAATGCTGTTCCTGTAGTGGCTTCTTCTCCACATTTCAGGACAGCTCAATTGCATCCTTTACAGGTAAATTGTCCCCCAGCATTGATGGATATTGAGCCAGCACTGCAGATAGTTCCTTTATATCCTTTAACTACATTGCTGTAAGTACCTCTGCATAATGACCTAATAAATTCAGGGTTAGAAGTCTGTCTTCCCTACCTGTATGCCATCTACCTCAAAGGAAGCTGAAAGATCCCATAGAACCCCATTACTAAATTATGTATTAAACAGGCAAATGCATGACTGAGTAGTGCATTTTATGTGCTTGCATAAGTATAGGCTGATATTCTTTTAACCACATGTTGAAAGAATACAGTTCATACTTAGCAAACTCTGGTTTATAGATAAATAGTGGTCACCTGGAATCATTCTTCTCACTGGAAATGTGTATTCAGTTCAAAGGAGAGAAGAGAGCTCTTTTATGATACACTGCATGGTACTTATATACATACTTCTCACACTAAGATACATACTCTGCAACCATATTATGACACACACCATATTAACCTTTGTACTGATATGGCAGTTCTGGAATCAGTATGAAATCTGCTTAATCTTCTTATTATAGCAAGAGAGTTGAAGAGTGTACTATGGAGTAAGCTGTTGCAAAGCAACCATCATATCCGATAAACAATTACCACTGTGACAGTCTCTTCATTGGTTAAATTTTCATGAGTTGTAAACACACAGGAAGCATTGTTTCTGGGCATCATCTCACTCTACATTGTTCAGTATCATTGTAAAGCAGATGGCAGTACAAGTCAGTGAATGCAGGGTGCCAGAATTCTCATGGGACTTAGAAAAAGAAATAAAGCCAGCCAAGGAAGGCTGAGGGAGAAATAATGTTATTCCCAGAGTTGAACTTCAGTTGGTTACCTAGTTCCATGTGGTCACCCAGGAAATTATATGCATACAAGATGCAATACACAGTCTCACTAAGTGATATATATATATATCATACATTTGCCTTGAGGGGAGTACAGTGAAGGTGTTGGGGAAAAATTCTGGCATTACCTTGTATTTCTTTGCGTATGAAGAGACATAATTATCTGCTTAAGGAGAGTTTGATGGTAGTGTGGACAACAAAATGAGAAAGGATGCAGCAAAGGAAATTCAGAATTTTTAAGAGACTGACTTATATTATTATTGATTCTTTATTTGTATACATGCTATGACATACATTTTAATAGGAATTAGCCAGAACTAAAGTCTGTTTATATCAATAGACTTCTATACAATTAGAATAGACATATGGTACCTTTGAAGCTTCATATTAGATTTCTAACTTTCACTAATGGATATATTTTTATTCCCATAGCTACCATCAAAATTAAATAAAAATGTCTATGACAGAGTTAGAATGAGACAGTCCCTTACCTGTGTATCCGACTTAACAACTCCTGCCCGCTGCCTAACTCCGGTTTGTCCTTCTCCTTTTATTCACCCTTTCCTTTCTCTTTCCTACATGCTATCTGGTACTCACACTTACAATTGCGTGTTAATGTACTGATGTATGATTAGCTCCACCTATGAGACAGAACATGATATTTTCATTTTACTTTTGGATTTTGTATGACTTTACCTTTATTATATTATTATATTATACCTTTAAAGTATATGCTAGAGATGAATATATTCATACATATTTGATACACATATTTATATGTTATGTATAATATATATAATATGTGTGTTATATATATTTATACTTATATACCATATTTAAAGTTGCATAACTCTGTTGATTTACACCTCGGTTGATTTTATTTTCCAACCCCAATAGGATCATATGAAAAACATTCAATGTAGTTATGATAATTATAAGCTATAAACCTAGATCAGGCAGATCTGACACTATACTAACTTATTCTCCAACTATAAGACCCTTGTTACTTAAGGTTTCTCTTGTTTCATGGCATCCTTCTCATCCTTGTCTTCCATCCTCTCTCCTTCCCTTGTCTTCCTCCTCCCTGCCTACCTGCCCCAACTCTCAAAGACCTGTCTTCAAACCTTTCCCCTTCACTCCCCAATCACAGCACCTGAATAAGTGGTGAACTGCTGGGTTGGCGGGGGGGCAGGGTGAGGGGGCAAGGGAATCCCTTTTGACTTGCTGAAGGAGAATATTTAACATCAGACTACAAGCAGCATAAATAAAGCTGGTATAAATAGACAGATCTCTCTTGTTCTGTGCTCAGGAGTGAAATAGCTTGCTGGACCTTATAGAATATATATTATATTATTTTTACATCTGAGACAACTTCAAATTGATTCCACAGTGACTGCATTAAGTTGCAACACAATCAAAAACTAATGAGGAATTCATTCTTTTTTTTTTTTTTT